>NC_086383.1:151123-403202 GCF_036588685.1 Mytilus trossulus | reverse complement strand
ATATATGTTGTGATGGTATGATACTAAAACCTAACGGGAAGGATTGTGCCTAATATTCATATGATAAAATCATAATCTATCAATCAGTGTAATTGAAGTCTGGAGCTGGCATGTCAGTTAACTGCTAGTAGTCTGTTGTTATTTATGTATTATTGTCATTTTGTTTATTTTCTTTGGTGACATCTTCTGACATCAGACTCGGACTTCTCTTGAACTGAATTTCAATATGCGTATTGTTATGCGTTTACTTTCTGCATTGGCTAGAGATATAGGCGGAGGGTTTAGATCTCATAAACATGTTTAATCCGCCGCATGTTTGCGTCTGTCCCAAGTCAGGAGCCTCTGGCCTTTGTTAGTCTTGTATTAGTTCAATTTAAGTTTCTTTTGTACAATTTGGAAATTTGTATAGCGTTCATTATCACTCAACTAGTATATATTTGGTTAGGGTCAAGCTGAAGGACGCCTCAGGGTGCGGGAATTTCTCGCAACATTGAAGACCTGTTATGGACCTTCTGATGTTGTTTTTTCTATGGTCGGGTTGTTTTCTCTTTGACACATTCCCCATTGCCATTATCAATTGTATTTGTCTATACTATCCAAAGTGTTATATGGAAATAAACTAGTGAGTATGGTTTTCAAAAAGAAATAAAAGAATTTGAAGATATTTTTCAGCAATTTTATTAAAATCATCAACAGAAATAATTTCTTTCCAATGCAATTGTTCTTTTGTTTTACCTCTTATAACAAATCTACAAATTTCTTACAATTCATGTGAAAGGAAACTATGTATTTGTATAAATAAAAGCAAATAAAATGACAGCCCAAAACATATAATTAGTACACGACACGTTCATTTAAAACAGGGACAGTTACAATAATAACATATAATATCGATTTAAAGATAAACTGTATCATAAAGCGAACGTAAAGCAACAAAATAAAACAATACAACCAAAGCAAAGCATACACTTTAAATAGAGAACAGCAGATATTCAATTGTCTATATGCGAGTTTTCTAACATGTGTACATACATAGAAAAACAACAGTTTGAAAGCAATTTGGAAAAACAACAAAATAGTCAATTAGTGCAATGTAAATAGAAACTTGGAATCAAAAGAAAAAAGAAGTGAAGAAAGAAGTTCACCAAAAAATACAAAAGGGGCTAGTATTGTACGAATACAACGGATTAGTTTATCACATATACATATATGAATATGTACACTCACATGTAAATGTCTATGTATTTAGACTTTCAAAAGATTTTGCCCATAGATTTAAGGAGAAACATTTTCTCATTCGATTTAAAAAATTCAATTCAAATTTGTGTATAGCCAACATACATCTCTTCTTCTTGTTCCACGTTGATCAGTACATCTTTATCTAATAAATGCCGGGTACAGACAAAACTCTACTACTATACTGTGAATAATATGATATCGCTATGACATAGAATGTAATACACATATAAGTTTATAAATTTAAATATTGGTTAAAACAAATATAGATATGGACCAATTCAAGGACACCTTATAGGGTGTGCTCGACTTAGGTGTTCAGAACGAGGTCATTTGGAATTTAAAGGTTGTCTAGAATTTTTTTGTAAACAATAAACGCTATATAAAGCACATCATTGAAAAACAAGTATTATCTATGTTAAAAAATTATAACAAAAATCTCTATATTAAAGTGGATGTTTTTACAAAAAAATTGGTTTTATTTTTACCAAATGCCATTTAACTATTAATGATAGTTTCCACTTGGTATATGTACAAAATAAGCGAACTCTAGTATTCATTATCTCTATTGTTTTGATACTATTGCTGTCTGGAAATATCGTTATTCACAGGTCATCGAAGATAAACATTAATAGATGATTGAGATATTATATTGCTTATTAAAGCCAACACACAGCGACTATACATTAAACTACACATAGTTTTCTTCTATTATTAGTTGCATCTGTAGTATTAAAACATCAGAACGAGGTTCATCCACTTCAACGTGAAGTTCGTCCTCGTCAGGGGATACTACATATTCATTAGGTGTGTTATTCAAGTCTTTATTTCCAGCAATTTAAAAATTCAGTTGGACATTGGCGTGTTTGAATTTGTGATGAACGCTTTCTTATTGAATTAATGATGACACGTACGAAAACCCCTGCAGAAAATAAAAAAGGACAACACAGGATACATAGCCTCTTCTTTCGATTGCCATATGTGATATCACTTGCTGTTTGTTGTGTAGAAGTGTTAATTCCTTCAAGAAAATCGGATGTGATTTGATCTTCTTGTATTTGAAGCGTTTTGTCAAAGTTAGAAGGATTGCAAAGTGTGTCTACTTAAAGTGCTGGTATTGCACCAGAGAAGAACATTGGGAGTAGGGAAGTTGTAAATGCATCATTTCCTGCTTTGTCCATGTTGTCTATACTACCAATAATGACATATATAATTACACTAGTGAGTATGATTTTCAAAAAGAAATACAAGAATTGATGTCAATAGGGAAGATATTTCACAGCAATTCTATCAAAATCATCAACAGATATAATTCTTGTATTTCTTTTTGAAAATCATACTCACTAGTGTAATTATATATGTCATTATTGGTAGTATAGACAACATGGACAAAGCAGGAAATGATGCATTTACAACTTCCCTACTCCCAATGTTCTTCTCTGGTGCAATACCAGCACTTTAAGTAGACACACTTTGCAATCCTTCTAACTTTGACAAAACGCTTCAAATACAAGAAGATCAAATCACATCCGATTTTCTTGAAGGAATTAACACTTCTACACAACAAACAGCAAGTGATATCACATATGGCAATCGAAAGAAGAGGCTATGTATCCTGTGTTGTCCTTTTTTATTTTCTGCAGGGGTTTTCGTACGTGTCATCATTAATTCAATAAGAAAGCGTTCATCACAAATTCAAACACGCCAATGTCCAACTGAATTTTTAAATTGCTGGAAATAAAGACTTGAATAACACACCTAATGAATATGTAGTATCCCCTGACGAGGACGAACTTCACGTTGAAGTGGATGAACCTCGTTCTGATGTTTTAATACTACAGATGCAACTAATAATAGAAGAAAACTATGTGTAGTTTAATGTATAGTCGCTGTGTGTTGGCTTTAATAAGCAATATAATATCTCAATCATCTATTAATGTTTATCTTCGATGACCTGTGAATAACGATATTTCCAGACAGCAATAGTATCAAAACAATAGAGATAATGAATACTAGAGTTCGCTTATTTTGTACATATACCAAGTGGAAACTATCATTAATAGTTAAATGGCATTTGGTGAAAATAAAACCAATTTTTTTGTAAAAACATCCACTTTAATATAGAGATTTTTGTTATAATTTTTTAACATAGATAATACTTGTTTTTCAATGATGTGCTTTATATAGCGTTTATTGTTTACAAAAAAATTCTAGACAACCTTTAAATTCCAAATGACCTCGTTCTGAACACCTAAGTCGAGCACACCCTATAAGGTGTCCTTGAATTGGTCCATATCTATATTTGTTTTAACCAATATTTAAATTTATAAACTTATATGTGTATTACATTCTATGTCATAGCGATATCATATTATTCACAGTATAGTAGTAGAGTTTTGTCTGTACCCGGCATTTATTAGATAAAGATGTACTGATCAACGTGGAACAAGAAGAAGAGATGTATGTTGGCTATACACAAATTTGAATTGAATTTTTTAAATCGAATGAGAAAATGTTTCTCCTTAAATCTATGGGCAAAATCTTTTGAAAGTCTAAATACATAGACATTTACATGTGAGTGTACATATTCATATATGTATATGTGATAAACTAATCCGTTGTATTCGTACAATACTAGCCCCTTTTGTATTTTTTGGTGAACTTCTTTCTTCACTTCTTTTTTCTTTTGATTCCAAGTTTCTATTTACATTGCACTAATTGACTATTTTGTTGTTTTTCCAAATTGCTTTCAAACTGTTGTTTTTCTATGTATGTACACATGTTAGAAAACTCGCATATAGACAATTGAATATCTGCTGTTCTCTATTTAAAGTGTATGCTTTGCTTTGGTTGTATTGTTTTATTTTGTTGCTTTACGTTCGCTTTATGATACAGTTTATCTTTAAATCGATATTATATGTTATTATTGTAACTGTCCCTGTTTTAAATGAACGTGTCGTGTACTAATTATATGTTTTGGGCTGTCATTTTATTTGCTTTTATTTATACAAATACATAGTTTCCTTTCACATGAATTGTAAGAAATTTGTAGATTTGTTATAAGAGGTAAAACAAAAGAACAATTGCATTGGAAAGAAATTATTTCTGTTGATGATTTTAATAAAATTGCTGAAAAATATCTTCAAATTCTTTTATTTCTTTTTGAAAACCATACTCACTAGTTTATTTCCATATAACACTTTGGATAGTATAGACAAATACAATTGATAATGGCAATGGGGAATGTGTCAAAGAGAAAACAACCCGACCATAGAAAAAACAACATCAGAAGGTCCATAACAGGTCTTCAATGTTGCGAGAAATTCCCGCACCCTGAGGCGTCCTTCAGCTTGACCCTAACCAAATATATACTAGTTGAGTGATAATGAACGCTATACAAATTTCCAAATTGTACAAAAGAAACTTAAATTGAACTAATACAAGACTAACAAAGGCCAGAGGCTCCTGACTTGGGACAGACGCAAACATGCGGCGGATTAAACATGTTTATGAGATCTAAACCCTCCGCCTATATCTCTAGCCAATGCAGAAAGTAAACGCATAACAATACGCATATTGAAATTCAGTTCAAGAGAAGTCCGAATCTGATGTCAGAAGATGTCACCAAAGAAAATAAACAAAATGACAATAATACATAAATAACAACAGACTACTAGCAGTTAACTGACATGCCAGCTCCAGACTTCAATTACACTGATTGATAGATTATGATTTTATCATATGAATATTAGGCACAATCCTTCCCGTTAGGTTTTAGTATCATACCATCACAACATATATGTGAAAAACATAACCTGTGTAATGCCAACAACTGGTTTTTGAATAAATGTTTAGTTCCGATGCAACGACCCTATAAGTGGATCAATATTAACACAAAATATGCAATCTTTAATGACCTTGTTAATAAGTCTATTTAAAGGTTTTGAGGTGAATACTGACATATTTGTGTTTTATACAGAATATTTCCATTAAACATAGGATGTAAAACACCTGAACGTATATGAAGTCTGCAAGTCGAGCTATATTTACGAATGATGTCCTTATAACGATGATAAAATTTAGTAAATGTTTTGACTAGTTTTTGATTTTTTTCAGTAATATATAAATTTCTCTCGTTAAAATCTTAAACAATGTTACATACACGAGCGAATCGTACAAGTTAAGATATATAAACACCGTAAGATGGTAACAAAGGAACGTCACCATCTAAAATTGGATAATTAACCATAAGAAATGAGAAATCATCTCTTTTATCAAACATTTTATAATTAAGCTTTCCGTTAGTGATACAGATATCAGGATCAAGGAAAGGGCAGTGGTCATTGTTAGTATAAGCTTTTTTTAAAGTAAGTTCAACAGGATAAATTTCTTTAGTATACATACTGAAGTCGTCATTATTGAGAGTTAATATATCATCCAAATATCTAAAAGTATTATTAAAATTGTTTATCAGATGTTGTTTCGATGGGTCTTTGCTGATTTTTGTAATAAATTGTAACGCATAGCAATACAAAAAACAGGTCCGCAATAAGTGGTCCACAGTTAGCCCTCTGGTGAATTCCGATAACATGACGATATACGGAATCTCCAAAGCGACGAAAATGTTTAGGAGGCAACAATTCAAGGGCAGATATAGTATCAAAGCATGTCCAATTGACATAGTTTTTCTGTTTATTGCTACAAAAAATAACATAAAAGAGTTTGAATATGATAAATTTACAACTTCCTTACTCCTTATGTTACTCACTGTTGCAATACCAGCACTTGTAGACACACTTTGCAATCCTTTTAACTTTGACAAAACGCTTCAAATACAAGAAAATCAAATCTGATTTTCTTAAAGGACTTTACCGTTCGGCACTATAAACAACAAGTGATATCACAGATGACAATCGAATAATGAGGCTAGGTATCCTTTTATATCCTTTTTTCTATTCTGTAAGAGTTTTCCTATGATTCATAAATAATTCCACAAAAAAGCGTTCATCACAAATTGAATCACCCCAATGTCCTACTTAATTAAATGTCGCTGCAGAGACTTAAAAAAGGAAAAGGACACACTACTGGTTTAATCATTCACATGCGACGACTAATAGCGGCAAATGAAAATAAAAATTCGATGTAGTTTGATTAATATTTGCTGTTTATTGGCTTTTGTGATATAGAGAACATATCAACTTATCAACCTTTATAACCACGAAATCAATCATGCAATTTATACGTACATTATATGTCTCTTTCCTTTTTTATTAAATTTTAAAATGTGTTATATTAACACTAGTTACAAAAATAATGTCAGCTGTATTTAGAAACATATAATTCTATGCACATATACATATCCGTACATTCACAAATAAGGTCACGACTTAGTTTATTATCTTAAAATAAGTTTTTCAAATTAAAAGAGAGAACAATTAAAAGTTTAACAGTTTTGTCGACATTGTCAGGGGATGTTAGTAACAAAACAAATAATCGAATTATGATAGAGATGTGAATAACGTTCACATAGTTTTCAATCTCCACAACATTTCACCTTGAAAATTACATTACAATGTACGACAAATTTACTGTTTCACACAGGATAACTTTTTGTTTAAAGACTTTTATTTATTGTAACCTATACGTTGGCACTACATGTATAAACACACATATTTGTATAGTCGCATAGCCACTTAATAGGCATATTCTAAATAAATAAATCAAACATTGTTTTAGTTTTAGAAGCGTTTACGAGCTCGAGCCAATCCTGAATACCAATACTGATAGCTGACTGTATATATTCTACACAGCTACGGTACAACCGCAGGAGAATAAGATCCCTCTGAAATACGACTTGATGTACATTATATATTTATCGCTTTTATTTTATTCGTAGCAAACATTAGTTTTATAAAGATCAAATATAATAGAAAGAAGAAGCGGTATGATTGTCATTGAGAAAACTCATCACTATTGACCAAATGACACAGAAATTAACAACTATACGTCATAAAACGGATTTCAACAATGAGAAACATTCATACAAAAAATAAGCTATCAAGGGCTCCGAAATGACGAATGTAAAAAAAAAACCGAGAAAACTAACAGCCTGATTTATGTACAAAAGCTTCCGTGACATTTGTTTTATTTCTTATTAAATTTGTAATTTGTAAATTTGTAAGTCTGACTTCAGAGGTTTGAAAACAACGGTACCGTCACGGTATCCAAAATTGCATCGAGTACAAAATTTGCAACTATTTAGCAAAACTAGCAGCGTAAATCTTACAAGATTTCCTAGAGACTAAACAATTTTTATTTTCATGATTTGATATTATGCACTTCTTTAAACATATTAAGATATTTATACATAAAAAGTTTTCCGTATTTATCAAAAGATGAAGTGTCTACTGAAAAAAAAAGTTACGGAGACGTCGAAATAGCTAATTACCAGTGGATGATATAATTTACATTTTTCTTTTTGGTCAGTCATCTAGTAGGGTCCACACTAGTTCACCTGTATGTGTGCCATTTGTTTTCCTAATTCCGTTTTTTCATCGGCTTTTGACTTGGTATCTTCTTATCAAATAATGTCTGTGAAATTTAAATATCATTTTGATTAGACATACGTGTGAGTTTCTTATCATTTCTACTTAAAAAAAAGTCATTTGGCAATGTTTTAAAAAGAATAACTAATCAAAGAATTCAAATGGGTTGCGCGACTTAGCAAAGTAATGTGTTGGTCGGTCACTCGTTGAATATTTTTCTCTTTTTAAATTCTTCGATAATTCATTCTATCAATTTCATTTTGATTACAATTGTACGTACATATGTATATATGTTTGCTCACTGGACAATTTTTCTCGATCTTAAAATCAATTATACGTACTTGTCTTTGTAATACCTATACATTAAAGAGTTAGGCACTTTTGTTATATGCTTATTACAGAAAACAACATGCAAAACATTGAACGTTTGAAGTTGAAAGTTGTGTTAAAGCTTGCGGAAGAATATCTCAAGAACGTTTAGCGACAGTCCCGGCAAGGACCGGTTACTCTCTATACGTTTTTTAGCGGGAAAATATGAATGGCTTCTCAAACAAATGTATCTAATATTTTAGAACATCGATTTTTTACAAAAGAGTGTCCACCATGCACTTGCACTGCACTATTATTAGAATAGTAGAATAGCATGATCTCTACATTAGAAAATGCCTGTACCAAGTCAGGAATATGACAGTTGTTATCCATTCGTTTGATGTGTTTGGACTTTTGATTTTGCCTTTTGTTTTTGGATTTTCCTTTTTGAATTTTCCTCGGAGTTCAGTATTTTTGTGTTTTTACTGTTTATGCAAATGGCTGAAAATTATATATATAAAAAAGAAGATGTGGTATGATTGCCAATGAGACAACAATCCTCAAAAGACAAAAATCACACAAACATTAACAACTAAAGGTCACCATACGGCCTTCAACAATGAGCAAAGCCCATGCCGCATAGTCAGCTATAAAAGGCCCCGATAAAACAATGTAAAACAATTCAAACGAGAAAAATAACGGCCTTATTTATGTAAAAAAAATGAACGAAAAACAAATATGTAACACATAAACAAACGACAACCACTGAATTACAGGCTTAGTCCTGACTTGGGACAGGCACATATACATGTAACTGTTATATTACTAATATATATAACAACAAACCAGTGCATTCTCTGGCAAGTTTATTATATTATTATAATAGTACCAGGTATACTAATTTGTATCACAACTATATAATAGTTATTACAGTGTGGTTGAATTTACTGCCATTTATTCAAAATCCACACACAAATTTGTCTCAGAAAAAAATATACTCTGAACATTATGTCAGTTTCAGGTATAGAAGTGTAAATTTTTTTCTGTGACATGTGCTTTTGACCATCCACAAGAATGTGCGGTCATCCGATGTTCAGTACTTTGATTAAGTTTGAAGTTTTCAGCTCAACATCAATTCATGACTTTTTGGGTGAAAATATGATTTTTGAAATATCAATTATTGCAACAACAGAAATCGCGTATGTGTCTTCAATAGTTTTGATAAGAACATAACATTTTGTAAATACGTTAGGACCAATTGGCCTATTATTTTCCTTATTACAGTGTATCCAATTTTATTATATACATTGCCTTGTATTGTTTCTTGCGTACGTCCGGAACCATGCATGAACTATTTGCCACTGAAGTCCAATCAAATCGTTTCCTTTGTTGACTGGTATACATAAATCGATTGAAGCTTGTTTATATCAAGTGACTAATCACATGTAATATTTTTTTATAAACTGTTGTATCAAAGTATTAATTATTATTATGGACTTTTGCCAGTAGTTATTTCATATCCATGCATGTTAAACTTTGGTACACCATTTTTACATGTCTGCCCTCTTCCACTATAATACCACTCGATTTTGGTTAATGAGTTGAAAAGTTAAATTGAGTTTATTGTAAGTTTATTGTAGTAAGAGAACAAAGACGAGTTTAAACAGAAGGGTTTTGAAATCAAAGATAAATGTGCACCTTAGTACGATCAGTTTACGTTTATTAGTCGTCAATACGTATACCTAAAGTCCAGACTAAAAATAAGCATACTAGGTACTTTGATTCAAGGACGAAACAACGATGTCTTGTCTTACTAAAAAATATAATCAATATTCCAACTCTATTAATACAGTTTAGAACAGATTATACCCATGTCATATCTTTTATCTACCTCTGGCATAGATTACCGTATATAGCTGTATTTGGCAATACTTTTAGGATTTTCGGTCCTCAATGCTCTTCAACTTCGTACTTTATTTGGCTTTTTAACTTTTTTGGATTCGAGCGTCACTTATGAGTCTTTTGTAGACGAAACGCGCGTCTGTCGTATAAACAAAATGTTATCCTGGTATCTATGATGAGTTTAATTATCACTTGATCAAGAAATCATCGAGTCTTGTCATTGTCAGTGGCGTTCTTTGATAGGGCGTGCAAGATGTTCACTCCCCCTCCTTTCATCGAAATAGACATAAAATAGTATGGTTCTCACAGTTATATTTATCCAAAGGATAAAGTAGTCCTTCACCTAGCTCCTCTCGCCAGTATGAATTGCCTTTTTGGGATTTACACTCCCTTTTCACATTTCATGGATTCTCCCTGATTGTACACACTATTGTACAAAAATGGAGTTAAATCAGTCTAGAGAATACTTAAGACTACGTATATGCAACGTACGAGAAACAGAAACGTACCAGACAGAACGGATGTCGAACGTACATCCAACGGACGAGTACCGCATAAAACGTAACCTAACGGAAGCGTACCGGTTAAAACGGATGAACAAGATATACGGAAAATCAAAGGCGACAATAATAATACATGTAAATCGCATGTCTGGCCTGAATAAGAGCTGCTTGATTGTGAAGACGTGCCTATACTCTAAGATAGATTATGTATAATAAGAATTCACGAACCTTAAGAAATCTGACATACCAATAATTGGCATTTCTGACGCGAAATTTTTAATTGGCATTTATCCGCTGCAGATCCGTTCATCGTCCGTTTTATCCATTATACGTCCAGCATGAGTCCGTTGCCCATCCGTTCAACATCCGTTTTATCCGTTAAACGTCCGGTAGAAGTCCGTTGGTGAATTTATCTCCAATGGATGTTTAACGGACACGTAACGGATACAAAACGGAAGCGAAACGGACGAGTACCGTACAAAACGGACGTACAACGGATATTGTATCCGTTGGACGTCCGTTCAAAATTTTGACCATGCTCAATCGTTTTACACCGAACAGAACGGACGTCAACGGATAAAACGTACACTTAACAGACATGCAACGGATTAGGACGGACGTCTAACGGATAAGAACGGACTTGAACGGATTGAAAAAAATTATCCGCTAGGCGTCCGTTCGAGCGATCCGGTAAGGTGTGACCGAGGCTTAATGTTTTAAGAAAAATAAGTATTAAGTTTTAATTAAATTTGTATTATCACAACTGCATATGACTTTGTGTTCTTTTGAAAATATTACATTTACTGTAGCATGTCAGATTCCTAACCATTATATCTATAGATGAAGGCTTGGGAACCGTCGTGTAGTGCATTAATTTTTTGCTCGCGTAATTAACATAATTTAAAAAAAGATGTGATATTGTTGTCAATGAGTCAACTTTTCACAACAGACCAAGTGCCACAAAAATCAACAACTTAAGGTCACCGTACGACCTTCACTAATAAAAAAAAAATACCAAACTACAAAATCAGTTACAAAGCCTCGAAATGATAGGTAAAACAATTTAAACGAGTTTACAAACATCCTAACTTGTGGTTAAATTGGTGAACGTCAAAAAATTGAATATACTTCATATGAAAATGCAATATTTTTATGGCTGATACGAGGGTGTTAATTTACTCTATCACATGGCTGAGAGGGTGACCATTTTTTTTAATGTTACCCTCTCGTCTAGATAGTTTAAAGGACAATGAATTGAATTTTCATCAAGTAAATACAAACAAGGCTAAAGTTCCGCTACGTCTTGGCTCAGCTATTATTGACTGTCAAAAAAAACACCAAGAGTTTAGACCGTTGGTTTTCCTGTTTGAATGGTTTAGCACTAGTAATTTTAGGGCACTTTATAGCTTGCTGTCCGGTGTGAGCCAAGGCTCCGTGTTGAAGGCCGTACCTTGACATATAATGGTTTACTTTTATAAATTGATACTTGGATGAAGAGTTGTCTCATTGGCACTAGCACACGCCACATCTTCCTATATTTATGTATATTATATGAATAGAAAAACTGATTATCAAAACAAGATGAATAAAAAATATCAAACAAGACTAACAAATTCATCATTTCGTGAAATATTCCATGTGGAACACATAATTAAATTATTATTTAGCAAAACAATATTGGGAGGAACATATATTAATTTGCATATAGGAAAACAACATTAAGTTAACATCAAATACAATGTATTTTTGAGGAACATTGAAATTTTCCTTTAGGGAACACATTATTAAATGGTCTTCAAGTGAAATGTGCCAATTTTCACCATTGAAGTGTTCTGTTAGGGGAACATACAAATATTACACTAAGAACACATTTACATTGTACAAGTTACAGTTTAGTAAATAATTATCTAGGGAACCAACACACCTTTAAAAAGACACATATTTATGGTAAACACATACATGTATCACTTAAAAATGAAGCGATCCCACATATCCCGTTATTTCCTGACAGAGGTAAAGAAACATGGGGAGGGAAAGGGGGGTTAGCGGGCGGGCAGTTGGGGTCAACAGATTAGGAACTGGGTGAAGAGAGGGGGTAAAAGATGAGATATTCTGGTGAAAATTATTTGACGGATTTTCGTATAAGAGTAATGGGGATAAGAAAATTGAAAGAAGGCATCATATCATCCCTCTTTTCTGTAACGTCAAACGTGTGTTTTTATAAATAATTTAACGACCGAAAATAGCAGATTTTATATTAACGTGTACATACATTATAAAAAAAGAAGATGTGGTATGATTGCCAATGAGACAAATATCTACAAAAGACAAAATGTATGTTATAAACATAAATATGTTTAACCCCGCCACATTTTCGCGCTTGTCCCAAGTCAGGAGCCTCTGGCCTTTGTTAGTCTTGTATTATTTTTAATTTTAGTTTCTTGTGTACAATTTAGAGTCTAATATGGCCTTCATTATCACTGAACTAGTATATATTTGTTTAGGGACCAGAACTAAGAATTTCTCGCTACGTTGAAGACCTTCTGATGTTGTCTTTTCTGTGGTCGGGTTATTGTCTCTTTGACAAATTCCTCATTTACATTCTCAATTTAATGACTTCCCCAAGTTTTATAATCAAAATGGAAAACAATGTTCATGCACGCAACTTTTGTAGATTTGCAAATTAAAATGTTACTACAGTTTGCGGATTCCGGAGTGGGGGTGGGGTGAGGTTCCGGGGGTTGAACCCCCCTTTTTTTTTTACTATTAATGCATTTGAAGTGGAACATATGGTTGGACCCCCCTTTTTGAATGGCTGGATCGGTCCCTCAAGTATACGTAATGTTAGGCTTCATTGCAAATTTATAGTGTAGTATTTGAAAACAACATATTTTATACAACATTGAAAATATATGTCAAAGTTCACCAATATTAACCGCAGATAGAAAAAGGCGCGTTGTTGAAACAATCAAATGTGATTATCAAACAAGATAGGAATGTTAAAGTTAGGCTTGTTGCTAATTAAAATAAACAGGCTGGGAGTTCCGAAAATAAATCTCAGACAAACGCTCCAACTAGACTGTCAACAATTGAGATTTTCTGTCGAAAAAATTATCTGCTATACTAAAGAAGAAATGCATGTGTAGGACGTTATAAAATGCGAGTTTAACTTTTGTATACTAGCTTTTTACAATTTTTTTCTAAATCATTAATATAATATTACCACACATAACTTTTAACTGATTCGCTGTAATTAATTGTTATTTTCTTTACGTCCAGACACAAATATTTCGAACATGTTCAAGACGAGAACATATAATTCATAAGGCAACAACCAACTAATTTTGACAACCCCCCCCCCCCCCCCCAAAAAAAAAATCAAATGGTTGCTGCCTAAGTACAACATGTAGGTCCTTTATGCAACTGAATGGAGTATAAACATCACACAAGCTTTTAATTGTTTTGAAATAATTCTGACTCTGACCATTTAGATATTGACAAATATAATGTCTATCAATATAAGAATAGTATAAAGCATGTTATTCTCATTGGAAACTTTAGATCTTAAAATTGAGAATGAAAATTGAGAATGTGTCAAAGAGACAATAACCCGTCCAAAGAGCAGAAAACAGCACAACGCCACCAATTGGTCTTCAACACAGCGAGGATATCCCACAAGTAAGATTTTGCTTGCATCTAAACAATATGTTTGTATCCAAGTTCAGCAAATATGAAATTTAATAAAAAAAAAATCTCCGAAAAAATATAAAGGAACCAAAATAAGTAGTAAAAAAAACCCAATCATACAAAACTAACATAGGCAAGAGAATCCCGAGATAGATAGCCGCACAAATGCGGCATGTATATATATATATATATATATATATATATATATATATCTGTGTGTAACTTGTTAAGTGAAATCTGACCCCCCATTTATACATCTATCTTATGTGGAATCAACAAAAACAAACCAATATGCATAGTCAAAAGAAGTCCGGAACCGATCTTAGAATAGGTAACACAAGAATAGTTTAAGACACGTACGAAAGGCGGCTATTGTGATTGTGTCAGCTCGACAGGGACACATTCAAATGTTTGAATGTTGCATAACTGCACGAAAAACGTATCGCATGTAACACACCCACGAAGAGGCTGCCCATGAAAACGGCAATAAACCCGAGTACTGAAATGTATTATAACAACAAAAAACAAAGAGTCTACACAAAACAACACTAAAGACTGAATAACAAAACTCCTACAATAAAAACAACAGAAAAATAAACAGATGAATGCATCTCCCGCAAACAAAAATTATTGTTTAGCTCTACCAAGATTTATTCTGAAAGTTATAGAATTTTGGGGGGATTTAAGACTTGTGTCTGATCAAACCTATAAATTGAAAATCAGTATTTGCTGCTTTTCCGCTTAACAGGTGTAAAAGAAAATATTGTCCGCCAGGAGTCAGACTAATGTATTCGAGTAGGAACTCTTTAATTTCGGACTTTATTCGATCGTCACTGATGCGCCTTTTGTAGACGAAACGCACGTCTGGCTCAAATACAAAATTTCAAACCTTGTATCTACGATGAGTCTATTAGGCTTACTGCGAGTACTCTCATATCTGCACTACGTTTCTATTTGTTTTTGGGATGTACAAGTACCCGGACACGTCCACGTGTATTTTCATGTAGTATTTGTATCTTTTTATCATCTGTCGAGTTAACCCCCCCCCCCCCTTTTCCCTACTGGATCCGCTCCTGAGTTGCCACTGACACATTGAGTCTTTTTAGTTTCATGCTCTCTTAATCAACTCAAGATCCAGAAAACTAGTAAATGGTACATATAAGACTGTACTTTGACTTTCAATGGTTTATCTTTAAAAATTATGACTTTAATGGAGAGTTGTCTCATTTGCACTCATATGTTATATTCTTATATCTATAAAGGTCATGATGTTACTTTCAACTATGAGTAAAATAGTGTGCTATATGAAAGACCCCAACATTACAAATGATAAAACAATTCAAACGAGATGCATTATGAATTTAGTTTTTTTTTTTTTCAATCCAAGAAAGTATTTATAACTGTGTAATATAAAATTTACAAATTGCCACTATCTCTTTTTGCGCTCACCAGAATTTTGCAGTTTTTGGCTATCATCTTGAATATTACCATGCATGAAGAAAACCTGTTGACAGCAAAAAGGTCTACAAAAAGTAGTTATTGCCTTTTACAGTTAATTTCCCACAATTTGTCTTACATTTTGGTAATGTCTAGCTGCTATATTTCTTTTTTCCTCTTTCAGATTGTGATTACTATGACGAAAAAATTATCTACGACACACAATCAGTACATTCAATGCTAAAAACTCAAAAAAGCACAAAAACCGCACTTTAATTGCTCGTCTTCAACTTGAAATATTAGTTAGGACTTCGATATGGGGAAAATATCACACAAGTTCAAGAAAAAACAATTTTCACTGTGTAAGTGATTCTTGATGGACAAGAGACCAAATGACATAGAAACTAATAATTATAGGTCACTGTACGGTCTTCAATAATGAGCAAAACCCATTCCACATAGTCAGCTATAATAGGTTCCGAAATGACAAATATAAAACAATGCAAGCCTAAATTACGTAAAAAAATGAACGAAAAAACAAATATGTAATACATGAACAAACGACATCCACTGAATTACATGATCCTGACTTGGGACAGCTTGTTTGTAGTTCTTTTGTGTGATGAATGCACTAATATTGAAGGTCGACTTGTTACTTATTTTGTTTTCCTGCAGGAAATATGAATTCTTTACCGAATTATTAGAATATATTTAAGCAAAAACTTCTAGAAAGGTTTAATAAATTAATTGAACATAATTATGAACAATACTGTTTATGTTTAAAGAAAAATTACAATAAAAGTATTGCAATACAATTAGATGTGTCATGTCATGTTAAAACCGACCCGTCAGTTTCGTGTTGGCACATTGAGATTTCCAGTGACACGAGAACAATCGAAAAGTCACTCTTCTTATGAAAGAGATAGAAAAGGTAAAAAAACAGGAGAGACAATTTACGCATACAAACCGATATGCATAGGGATGAATATCTCTTAAAACACAAAACCATTGAATAACTTTTATATAACCACTATAAGTACTTTACGTATATGTTAAAGCTAAATTTGTTAATATATGATTTTTTTAATTGCCAAACATGCTGTTAATTGAACAATCTATTGTTCAAAATAGGGGTGTGTAAAAAACTGCCAGATTTGACTGCATATTTTTCCTTTTTTTTTTTTGGAAAAAATATATATCAAACCTCAATAGTGTAGCTTTCTTAGTATCCAATTTTTAACGTGTTCCGAAATGTAGTTTCGTCACAAGAATTTTTCAAAGTTGTGTCATTTTGTCTATATGAATGTCGGTAAATTCGTATGATCGAGCACACCGACAAGTATATCGTTGGGACAACTCGATATAATGTAATCAATATGCGTGACAGATTACCTAATGTGAAGTTTATCAAAATCATCATAACATAATTGATCAACACATTATGTTTGAAAAACATGAGTCCTATGATATAAGAATTTAAAGTGTCATATCATTTACATTCAACGTTTTTATTGGATTTTTTTTGTAACCTCGGTGTTAAACTTTGATTGTTAAAAAAAGTCCCAGAAAATTTTTGAATGATAGGGTAAATGATATTAACCTTCGAATTCTTATAAAATCGAAATAGAAAATATGTGATCCGAATTTACCATGCACGTGTGTTACAGTAGATTATGCACTTTTATGATGTACTAGGGGTAAGGTTTTGTTGTACTTAAACAATATTATGACTCCAAAGTTAATGAATTTTGTTGGCAATACTTTAATACAAACACTACTTATAGGAAAGTATAAAATTATGTTAAATCTCAATGTATTATAATTAGGAAAATGTTTGACTCGGTAAAAATAACTCTCCCCTCCCCCAGTTTTGCATGTTATGGTTGAAACCTAAGGGGATTCGCACTAACTGCTTAAAAGGGGGCCCACTTAATTCTTTAATCGGTGATTTTGTTTACAATAAACAAAATATTGTCTCACACTGAAAGGGGCGGCCGGGCAACCTGCACAGCCCAGCTTATCAAAACAACCAGGATTTACAATACATGACCAACACAAACCTTTAGTTGGGCAATCTTACTGGAATCTGATTATCTGGCATTCTCTACTGATAAATAATGCAACATTTATGACACATTTAAGTTTTGGAATGATTTAATTCACAAAGATTTGTTCTCATTGGTGTACATTTCTATGCTCTTGCCTTTTCAAAGTTTATATTGGATATTAAAAATTGCTGCATGAAAGAGACTAGCTCCACATTTCTATGCATATTGGTTTATCCGTTTGAATGGTTTTACACTAGTAATTTTGGGACCCTTTATAGCTTGTTGTTCGGTGTGAGCCAAGGCTCCGTGTTGAAGGCCGTACTATAACCTATAATGGTTTACTTTTAAATTGTTACTTGGATGGAGAGTTGTCTCATTGGCACTCATACCACATCTTCCTATATCTATATATGATTGTCATATGCACGAGAATCGTTCCATAAAACATAATACACTGTTTTATTTTGGAAAAGATGTCCTTGTTGAGGGGTAAAGGATATAAGCCTTTTTTACAATATGCTTTTCGATAAAACATATTCTTTCGAGTACATTATATTCGTTAAGGTGGCTCGTGGGTACAAAAATTTTAGCAAAAAATTAAACCTTTATTTTTTCATTACAAATTTTATTTATTACACTATTAGTTGTAACTTTATGATAAGGTACAAAACACAACCCAAAAAAATGATTTGGTTTGGCCCCAAATGACTTTAAAAATTGAAAAAGCTCCAAATTATCTCCCTTTGGTGCAAAAATGCCATTTTTTGGCCTTAAATTTGAAATATCTTTTTTAACTCATCGGTGACCTATATTTTTTATTATTATTTTCAAATAAGCTGTACATAAACTAAAGAATTGTAAAATTTAAGCGATTTCTTATATTAGGTTATTTTTTTATTTTTTTATTTCGATATTTCCTCTTTTTCTCCTATTAGTTCAACAGAAAAAAAGGACATTAACAAAAATGTATGCTTCTTCCAGAGGCAGATTTTAGCTTAAATGAACGGTGACCCCATTTTTTAATTTCATTTTTCTTTTAAGTATATGATAAAGTTCATTTATGAAAAAATATAGCGAAATCTTATATTAGAAAAAAAAAATCATTTATACCCAGGAGCCCCCTTAAGAACGCCACTTTCTTATACATGTTATATATGGTGTGGTTCGGCGGAATAAATAAAAAATGTTCGACCATGTTTGCACTTTCCATATAGGAATAAACAGGTACAATGCAGTAACAAAATATCTATACTGATTACATTCATATATTGTATGATAAATTAAACAAATATATTTAGTGAATAAAAACTATTCCAGAAATAATTTAATCATCATTCTTTTTTAAAGAGATTACATTATTTATATATATATATATATATATATATACAACTCGTCTAAACATCAACCCAACAATGTTAGATCTGTAAATTTGCTTTCGCAAATTTTTGGTTCTTCCCTCGCCGGGATTCGAACCCATGCTACTGTGATATCGTGACACCAAATCGCCTGCACTGCAGCCGTCCCGCTAGACCACACGACCACCTGGGCTCTCAAAAAAAGAGCTTCCGGTGGGCATGTGTTACCTTTCCACGTCAGTTTTAATCTAGTGGCGTACTACAGTACATGATATATAAGGCATGAAGATGTTATTGTTACAGATCAGCTATATTATCTATAGTAAAGGATCCTACAAATTAATGTAAGATACAGTCACAGAAAATAATTATATTCATAAGTACGTCTGAGACAGTGACAACCCTACAACAGATGTATCCATATATATATATAATTTCCTTTCAGAATGAATACGTGTATATCAACTTTCGTCGACATTATTTCCATACATTATTGTATCGTGATATAATTTAAATTAAGCAAGAAACTAACATTCATTTCAAAGTGCAGCTCGATAACACATGTATATAAGGTTTGTCCTTAAGGGTCATAGTAAGGTTCAATGAGACATTATCTCTGCATGGATACAACTTTGATTTAGACATGTTAGATGTTTAAAAGTCTTGACTTCCTGTTTTCTGCTGTGGTACATATAAACCTATCACATTGCAAAGCTTGATCATAACATTGAAAAGCTGTGTCCTTATCACCGGATATTTGACAACATACTCCAATTAGTGTATATGTATTAGAGAGTGAACACATTGATTCATAACGTGGTAAAAATAAATGACGTAATTCCTGTTGTCTGTTGAAAGTATCACCAATATGATGATAGCATAGAAATCTTAGACAGTGAGACATTACAATAGGTGATATTATAAATAAATCGTATTCTACCTCCAGCTCTAGTTCTTGTGGTATTAATGATGAGTATTGTAAGTATATGATATTATCTAAAACATATGTTTTCATCTTTGCATTCAATGACATTGAATAATGTACACGATGTCTATAATTATCTATTACTGATTCACTGTAATACGATTCTGTTAAACACACTATATCGGGTAAACATTTTGATAGCACATACTCCGTAAGTCTGAGTGTTACATTGTACTGTTCTGTTACATAATAAAACGACGCGTATAACAACCAACCTGTCACAGCATCACTCTGTAAACCGTCATGTAAATGTCTATGGTAACTTCTACGTATTTTATAATTTGTTTTAATTTGTTTTAGTGTCGGTAATCGTTGTGCAGCTTGTTGACTGATGGAAGCATAATGATACTTACAAACACTTATATGAAATGTAGACGATTCAGAATTTTGTAAAAATTTAATATTTTTTAGTACTTTATATATTTTTGTAAGATTTGACGTCATTCTCGAACCATTCTTCAACAAATGAGGAATTCTGTAAAACAGAAAGTCTAACATTATTATTGATTGTACGCTGGTTTCACTATATGGTGGATAACACTTTTTTTTACAAGGATAAGAATGAAATAAATTCTGCATCAATCCACTAATTCCACTATACTTTATACTATTCAGTACACTGAGTAGTGAGTAATTGTTATATTGATTGATCTTTCCTAAGAACATGTTGTGTTCAGGTATGAAATAGTTTGGACAGTAACAGGTGTTTACCCATGATATCAGCTTATTTAGGCAAAGAGAAAAACAAATACACAAGTTAGGTAATTTAAATGTGTCAATATCTACTTCCTCTGAGACCCAGAATAAAGCCGTCTTCAAAAAGTAAGAACACAACAAATCTTTGACCACGTCGTTTGTGTTTACAATACGCTTTAATGTTAATTTAAGAAGACCGTAACACAAGAGTTGAGTGAAATTAAACGAATGTACAAGTTGTTTTTCTGCAACAGAGAAAGATATTCTCCATAACAAATCACAATTTGGCATAATCCTGGGTCCAACAGGTACTAACAAACAACCGTTATTTATTATCCTGTCAATGGTGACATTAGGGGGCCATTGCCGTCGATAACGGAATATCCAGGGCAAAGAATTGTACGGCAAATATGTACTTCTTAGGCAGCATGCAATATCAAAAGTTTGATTTTTATCTGATAAGCAGGGACCGTGTGTTGTGAAATTCTGTCGATGCTTCTGGTGTTTCTGCTTTAGACGATTTACAAAGGTGGTCGTTGATAAATATTGACCTGTGTGTGTACTGACAAAACATTTCGGAGATAGAAAAGTGCTTTTTCTTGTCCCTCCTGCTACCAACCTGAGTCTAGTAAATCCAGGATGATCAGCATCTGTCTCCATAAATACTTCAGTACGTTGTACCGGATGTTTAATATTTCTTTTAATCCGTGTTACGTTTACTATTTCATCGACAAACATGATATCTATGTCACTTCCAGGTAAATCCAGTCCTTCTGCTAAACTCCCACTGGATATTTGTGTTAAATTTTCGTCATTTGCATTGGATATTATATCATGTAAGATAAACAAAAGTTGTCTTTTACGTATGTCTATTTCATTACCTATTGTTCTTATCAGGTGTTTAACCAAGTGGTTGTTTATAGAATCATTTTCAGTCCAAGACAAAAACTCTATCAAATAAATAAAGAAATATAAATATAATTCTCCATATTTATGACGTATAATGACGTTTGTAATATATAGGTACATACCCCGAGATGCGTTACATAATGACAAATATGGAATCTTACAACCAATTGAACAAACCGTATTGTTGGATGTTTTGCCCCTGGCGTATCATCGGCCTATTACTTAACATGAAGATGAAGAACTATCATTCAGTTGTTTATAGTAAATTCTATTGTTCTCTAAATTGGTTTTTTTTTTAGTCTGGTTGTCTGTTAACATGGTTAAGTTTTTGTCTTTGTACATTTACATAAGAAGAAAGTAAACCGTTAAAGTTCAAAGAACGGTTTGCATCACGGACGCTTGGCTCAAATCAAACAGCACGCTGTAAAGGAACCCAGCACATTTTAGTGTAAAACTTGTCAAAAAAGAAATCTAACAGTCCAATCTATACAAAAACTAGAAAGGAAAAATAGGCCATGGTGTTGTTATTACAATAATCAAGGTTTTTCAAAATAGCGTTAAGCAAAACAATCGATTGTTTGGATAAAAAAATTAAACAAACAATCAATCAATAAGTATGATGATATACAAAGACAAAAGACAACGCATGAATGATATGCTCCTGACTCTGTTTGTGTATGACTTACAGTTCTAGATTAACACATGTTTTTTTATCTTTCAAGATTATTGCTATATTTGTTCTACATCAAAATTTTAATAATTCCAATTCTCTATTTTGTGATAAAAACGAAAAACAAGTTACCTTTATTGCAGTCTGTACACTGATCTAAGTATTCCAGATATTCATTTGAAGTTTTGTCGGGATATCGAAGATTCATTATCCAATTTTCGTGTGTTTTTCTTCTATCTAAACAATCTTTATACATGCGTTCAAACTGTCTGATTGTCAATCCGAAAATGTCATTTGAGATAACGATTCCTCCATTATCAGCCTGGTAAACCAATGGGGTGTATTTGCGCTTTCCACGGTAAGGAAAACGTTTAACCCCATATGTCTTCCAGTATGTAAGTTTTCTTATTCCAATCATGTCGTCATTTGCCTGGTCCATGATAAATCTAAAAAAAGAAATTATCAAAGTTGAAATCATAAACTAACATTATTTTACAAGAGCAGTGTATTCGAGATGTGACAGCCCTGTTGGACATTTACAATTCTTGTTCATAAAGAAACTTTCATTGCTTATAATTTCTTAAATACACAGAAGGATACTTATTATAAGTGTTTAATACTAGTTTAACTGTACAGTGAAGAAATAAAATGGAGTGAAAAACGTGTTGCAATTATGATAAGTTTATTTTGCGATGTTTTAAACTTTCATTGTGTTCATGGGATGATGTTATTTTATTCCAGTTGTGCATATACACTGGTTTGATACAGATACGAAACACAGTATAACACTTTTAATTAAATCAATTTAAGGACAACGCATGAAGATATACATAAGATTGGACTAAACAGTTTCTAAGTTAACAGTTTTCAAAATCATACAAATATGTAGTATGATAGTTATTGAGATAATTCTCAACCTGAGAATAATAAGCAAACATACCCCGTTAGTAAGTTGGAATAGGCCGCGAAAATACAAATGTAAAACAATTAAACGAAAAACATTCATTGGAGTCCTGGATATATAGTTATCAAAGGTACCAGGATTATAATTTAATACGCCAGACGCGCGTTTCGTCTACATAATACTTATCATTGACGCTCAGATCAAATAAATTTAAAAGCCAAACGAGTACAAAATTGAAGACCATCGAGGGCCAAAAATTCCAAAAAAGTTGTTCCAAATACGGCTAAAGTAATTAACTTCTGTGATATGCAAATCCTTAGTTATAATCATTTGTTTGCTTTCCACCTCTATATCTCTTGAAATATGTATAGCTGTCGGTTAACAGGTTGAGCAAGGAGAGAACAAAAACCTTCCTGGTTGAATAATTTTGAAGCACTTGTTCAGATGATATATAAAAAGTAAAATCTCAAAAAAATACTGAACTTGGAGGAAAATCTATTCGGAAAGTCCATAATGACATGGCAAAATAAAAATACAAAACGCATTAAAAACGATTGAACAAGAACTGTCATATTCCTGACTTGGTAGAGGCATTTTCAAATGTAGAAAATGGTGGATTAAACCTAGTTCCATAATACTAACCCACTTACTTTGATGACAGTCTCATCAAATTCCGTTACATTTACAATGATGCGTTTACTAAACAGACACAATGAATAAAATAGTTAAATAAAGGCAACAGTAGTATACCGCTGTTCAAAACTCATAAATCCATGGACAAAAAACAAAATCGGGGCAACAAACCAAAACCGAGGGAAACGCATTACATACAAGAGGAGAACAACGACACAACATCGAAACGCAACAGCACACAGAAACGGACCAAGCAACAGACAATACACCACGAGGATAACAAATATAACATCAAAACCAAATACATGAAAACATGGGAACAGCAGTGGTCACCGTGTAACACTTTTAAACGTAACAATTTAACAGAACAAAAAAACATCTATCTACAAACACATTCATTGATTTTATTGTTTTTGTTTAAACAATCAAATTGAAAACCTGATTAACTGAGTAAATCACTTATATCAATGGACTTAACCGCAACATCTCTTCTTTATGATTCATCTGTCGAATCCCAACTCCATTCTTATTTTTATACATACCTTTCCCGAAAATCGCATAAAAGAGTCCATTGATTACTTCATATTTTATTGATACAAATATACACGTGTAATAGTGACACACATTGTTTGCGATTCTGTTCATTTCAAACCAATAACGAAGAAATAACAATAATGCGATATGGTATGTCAGAATATGAAACTAACAGTAATAGGCCGTCTTAATAATTCAAATTGAAATATGAGTTGAAAAATGATCGTACTATTGAGATAACTCACTACCTACATACTCTAGCTTCGCCACTACAAAAACGACAACTGAAAGAAAACACATGTGCTGACAAGACACATAAACAAGATATGGTGGAATTAAACAAATTGTCGTTGATATTTTTCTATTTTCTGTTTGTACCACAATGTCGGGAAAATTTAGAGGTGAACATTTTACAGGGCCCCAAAATAAACAAAACATTTAAAATATGATATCACAAGCCCAGTAGTCAGCACTTTTTTTTCAAATAATAAGGCTTTTCTACCTCAGACAGTATCGTGGTTAAAATGACCCTGCCCTCCACAACACTTCTATTATTAAACGAGGCAATTGTAGATGAAAACAAAAATAGAAAATCTTCCTGCTGGAAATTTACAAATTTTGCCCCTAGAGAAATTTTATTGGCTTATAATTTAATAAATATATAGAAAAATACATAAGTGTTTAATACTTGTTTAAATGTACAGAAAGGAAATAAAATGAAGTGAAATACGAGTAAAAAATAAGATTGGTTTATTTTGCGATGTTTTAAATTTTTATTCTGTTTAAAGGATATTTTTATAAATGATATTTTTTTTTCGAGCTGTCCATATACAACGGTTTGATAAAGATACGAAAAACAGCATACTACTTTCATCAAATCAATTTAAACGCATTTAGATATAAAAAAATTAGATTGAACTAAAAAGTTTATGAATAGTTTTTAAAAACGTACAAATATGAAGTATAATAGATAATGAGTCAGTCAGGTTACAAAAATGAGAACGGAAATGTGGAATGTGTCTAAGAGATACCGACCCAACCATTGAAGAAACAACAGCAGAACATAAAGATATTTAACATTGTTTTAGGAAACCACATGTAGATACAAATGAACAACAAATATTAAGTAGTTTTTACAGTTTTAGAATGATTACAGATGTGGTATAATTGTCAATGGATCAACAAGTAAGTGAACTATTAAAGTGCCTATAAAATAAAAAAATAAAAAATTTAAAAGAAAATTAAATTCCTTGAATTATAGCTAAACAATTGTTTCTTACTAACCCAATACATATACATAGGAAGATGTGGTCTGAGTGGCAATGAGACAACTCTAAATCCAAATAACAATATATAAAAGTAAACCATTATAAGTCATTATAGGTCAATGTAAGGCCTTCAACACGGAGCCTTGGATCACATTGAACAAATAGCTATAAAAGGCCCAACAATTACTTGTGTAAAACCATTCAAACGGAAAATCCAACGGTCCAATCTATATGAATAAAGAAAAACGAGAAACACGTATAAATTACATAAACAAACGACAAGTATTGTCAACAGACTCCTGACTTAGGACAGGTGCAAAACATTTGCAGCGGGACTAAACGTTTTATTGGTACCAAACCTCCACCCTTTTTATGAAACAATAGCATAACATCACAACGAAGAAAACCACACGATAAAATTTCAGCATGAATTACTTGAAGCAGTCATTTAAAGAAGCTGAAACAAAAAAAAAGAGAATCAAATCATCCATTGTTCATATATCTAATTGTTTTTATTAAAACAAAGATCTGAAAAGCTGCTGCGCAACAGTCATGACAGTGAAAAACACTTACATCAACGGAAATTGAAGCATACCTTCATTTTTTTTTTAAATGATATATACAATCATTCTTTACACGAATATAGCAGCATCTGCAGTATTGAAGACGTTTAGGTGTCGATAGACATCAACAGTTATATCGCATTTCGGACAAGGCCAATGCAGTTTTTCCGTATTGACCAATTGGCTACTATGGGATATTCATTTCCGGTTTCAACTTGCTTATGCCTACATTACTTAGATTTTGATAAGATAGTATGATAGTTAATGAGATAATTCTCCACCTGAGACCACAAGACATTGAACATTAGCAAACTAGGTAACCGTGCGGCCTATACAAATAAGTAAACAACCCTCGTTAGTAAGTTGTATAAACATGTAAAACAATTATCAGGAAAACAGTCATTGGAGTTCTGGATAACATGTGTTGCGGTCTACCTCTACATATCTACATCATTTAAAATAGTTATAGCTGTCGTTAAAGGAGTTGAGCAAAGAGAGAGAACAAAACTCTCCTTGTTACATAATTGTAAAGCACTTGATCATATGATATAGCTTATTGTTTTTATTTAAACAAACCAATTCAAAACCTGATTAACAGAGTAAAACACTTAAATGAAGACTCTAAAAGGGAAACATATATTCATGAATCATCTTTCGAAATCCCACTCAATCCTAACTTTATACATTTATTTCCGGAAAATCATACGAAATAGTCCATTGAATGCTTTATATCTTGTTAAATGTACCTGGGTTGCGTTCAATATCGTAGCTGCTACATAGGGCTATGTAGTTTTAGGAATATTGAACGTGTAGCGGGCCTAGCTGCTACATATATATTGAAAGAAGCTAGGCTAGCTACCTGTTCAGTAGACAAAAATATGTGTAGCCGCTACGATATTGAACGCAACCCTAATAAACCTGATACAAATGTACACGTGTACTAGTAACACACTTGATAAAAGACTTTGTTCATGTTCAAACCAATAACGGACAAATAACAATAATGATAAGTTAGCATATGAGACAAACAGTAAAAGGCCGTCATAATATTCCGAAGTGAAATATGAGTTTAAAAAATGTACGTCATTTTGAGATAACTTACCACCTATATTTCTAGAGTTGCATGATCATCATTATTTGTTCCTGGTCTTATCCTTTTAATAAAACAGCAGTGGCTTATTTTCTAAACGTTATAAACAGATACTGGCTGTTTTGAACTTTTATCGGAGTTCAGTAACTTAGTTATTTTGTTTCATACTAAACACTGTATCAATTGAAAGGACAACACGTATGATACCATTACTGACGTTTAGTTGTGATATAGATTGGTTTTATTTTGATGAAACATTTCAAAAAAGGATATTTATCTCGATATTATCAACCTTTATATATTATTTGAATACTTAAGTTTGATTGTGACTGACAGTTGAAGCTGATGTAAGACTTAAATATTCGCATGTTATAATCAATGCAATGCCAGTAGGCTTTGACATGATATACAAAGTAAAAGTTGTACATGCAATGTGTTTTGAATTTGTGATAACATATCAATCCACTATTTTCTACGTAAGAAAATGCATTAACTTATCTATTGTCACTGTATCCTAGGTTTAATTTGCTTCTTATCCACCAATGTGTACCAAATCAGAAATATGAAAATTAGAATTGTCACTGAAATGTGTTTTTGATCTGAGATAACATATCAATCCCCAATTTTCTACGTAAGAAAATACATAAACTAATATATAGTCACTCTATCCTAGGCTAAATTTCTTTAAGACCAGGTTTAATCCACCAATGTGTACCAAATCTATTGATATAACGTTGTAGTTGTTGGGAGATGAAGTCGTAGAAGAAAGCAAGCGAAAGAAGAAAAACTTCCTGCTGGAAATTTACAATACTTGTCGTGGAAAAATTTTCATTGGTTCATTCTTTAACAAATAGGTTGAAAAATAGTTATCATAAAAGAGGGACGAAAGATACCAAAGGGACAGTCAAACTCATAAATCTAAAACAAACTGACAACGCCATGGCTAAAAATGAAAAAGACAAACAGAAAAACAATAGTACACATGACACAACATAGAAAACTAAAGAATAAACAACACGAACCCCACCAAAAACTAGGGGTGATCACAGGTGCTCCGGAAGGGTAAGCAGATCCTGCTCCACATGTGGCACCCGTCGTGTTGCTTATGTGATTACAAATCCGGTAAATAGTCTAATTCGGTAGGTCACATTCATGAAAGGAAAGGGGATTGTAGTTACGACGTAGGGAACATATCCGATATCATTTTTGAAACGGTTATTCCATAACGGTCAACCAACTCGTGATGGCGTCCGTAAAATTTACGAAGGGATGATTTCAACTTCACCAGTTGGAACTCTTGGTTTAATAGTTTCCTTGTGAGCAGTAACCCTCTATCAAGAAAAATCATAAGTGTTTATTACTAGATAAACTTCACAGTAAGGAAATACAATGAAGTGAAATAAGACTTACAATTATGTTTAGTCTATTTTGAGATGTTTCCGATTTTTCTTGCGCTTATACATAAAATGATTTTATTTTTATCTTAGTTTCTGTTTTTTTTTATGCCATACTTCACTTATTATATGTTTAGAGAGTTAAACTTAAAAATATTTATCATCACTCAGATAGCAAAATTGAGAACAAAAGAACAGACAACAGCAGAACATAATGATATGTAGCATTGTTAAAGGAAACCACATGTAGATACAAACGAACAACAAAGATTAAGTCAATTTTACAACTGTCACTGTATCACCCTCTGCATGATTTTTAGGTGGAGCCATACTTAACAACAAAGATTAAGCAGTTTTTAACAGTTTTTAGAAGGATTACAGATGTCGTATGATTGAAAATAAATCAAATTTCCAAGCGTCACTACATAACATACAATTTAAATAACAATAGGTATTCGTGAGCCCACCAACAATTGGAAAACAAATACCGAGTAAGGAAACTATAAAAAAGCTTCGAAAATTAAAAACAATAAATCCTTGAATTTTAGCTAAACAATTGTTTCCTACTAGCTCAATATAACATAAATTACTTGAGGCAGACCTTTAAAGAAGCTGAAACAAACAAAAAAGAAACAAACCATCCTTTGTTCAGAAGATATATATTTTTATTGTTTTGTTTATAAAAAAAACAAAAAGATGAAAAGCTGCTGAGTATAACGTTGTAAAACATAACTTCATTTTTTTAAAATGATATATACACCATCCTAAATACGAATATAGCAGCATGTGCAATACTGATGGCGTTGGCTTGTTGATAGAACTCAATAGTTTATATTGCTTTTCGGACAAGGCCAATACAGTTTTTCCATATTGGTCCATTGGCTATTACTGGACATTCACTTCCGGTTTCAACTTCTTTACTTCGCTTTTGACTTGTGGTTATGCATACATTACATTTGTATTATATATGTTAATTTATAATCGTCAATTGTTTAAATAATTTTTAGTGTTTTGTTACATTTTAAAACGGAAATAGTTTACATGCTTGGGGGTACGACTTTCGATTCTTATCATTGTGTCATTTGCGGTGATCCATTATTAGAACGCAGACGAGTAAAGAGCAATATTTGTTAATTTGTCTGATTTATTATTGTCAAATACTTAATATTCGCATAATACAAATTAATTGTAAACAGCATAAGACAAAAAATGTTTGGACGTATAATCAGAAATTACATCTAACAAAGTTGACAAAAATCCACCCTGAATGTTACAAGACAAGTTCAGATAATAATTTTCTTGTATCTTCTTCACGGTAGGTTTCATAGTGTAATCGGAAAATAAGAATCATTTACTAATGTATAATGAGCTGGCTGTGTCTATATCTGCCATGTTATATATTCAAGATAAGCTACATTGACCACTTGCTATTTGAGTCTCTCCTAATTAGCTTACTTCGAGTCTTTCACACTGTCTTCTTCACGGTAGGATTCATAGTGCAATCGAAGAAAAGGAATCATTTAAAAACGTGTAATGAGCTGGCTGTGTGTATATCCGCTACGTTATATGTTTACGATAAGCTGCATTGACCTGTTACTATTTGAGTCTCTCCTAATCAGCTAACGTCGAGTCTTTAGCACACTCAACACAGAAAAAGCAAGTTAATTACACAGGATTTCTATCGCAACTCAACTCCATTTTTGTTTATACATTTATTTCCCAGTAATCACATGTAACAGTTAAATAAATGCTCTATATTTTCATTCTGGTACCTGATCAGTTTTATCCAAATGTACACGATGAATGGAATCACGCCGTGTAGAAACTGGTTTTACTTGTTTGAACCAAATAACGAGTTGATAGCAATTAGGTAAGTGTCAATGATTCAACTAGCCACAGAGCAAAGGGCAAATGTTTGATATATCTGAGGTCATTGAATGGACTTCATAAATGAGTTAAATCCATCCGCAAAGTACGTTTTTCAGGACCCAGTCGACAAAATGAGACACCATTTATAATATAGCTCGTGATACACCACGGTTTTATCATTTTCTACATAAGAAAAGATATGTACCAAGCCAGGAATATGACAGTTGTTATCCACTCGTTTGATGAAATAATTAAATCATCATTCTGTTGTTAAAAGATCACAATTTTGTATAATTTATTCGCAACATAAGAACGTACTATGTACATATCAGATTTTTTCGACATTTTATCTATACATTATTGTTTCGTGATTTAATTTCAATTAAAAAAAAACTAACATCCATTACATTGTGTAACTCGATAACACATGTATATTTAGTTTGGCCTTATAGATAAGAGTTGTCGATAGAACGACATTATCATGCAGCGATACAACTTTGATCTAGATGTTTAAAAGTCTTGACTTCCTTTTTTCTGCTGAACTGCATATGTAACTATCGCATTGCAAAGCAACATCATAATAATGAAAAGCGGCGTCCTTATCACCGGAAATCTCAAAACATACTCCAAGTAGTGTAAATGTATTAGATAATACAATAGTTGACATATGATCATCGAAATGTAAATGACGTAGTGCCAGTTGTCTGTTGAAAGTATCACCAATATGATGATAGCATAAAAATCTGAGACAGTTAGACATTATAAACGGTGGTATCAAGAACACACTGTCTTTTACCTCCATCGCTAGTTCTTTTGGTATTAATGATGAGTGCGGTATGTACAACACCTTATCTACAACAATTGTTTTCATCCTTGCATTCAATGACATAGAATAATGTACATTATGTCTGTAATTATCTATATCTGCATCACTGTAGTAAATCCCACCTAATTGCACCATCTCAGGAAAAAATTTTGATAGGACATACTCTGTAAGTTTGAGTGTTACATTGAACTGTCCTGTTACATAATAAAACGACGCGTATAACAACCAACCTGACACAGCATCCTTCTGTATACCGTTTTGTAAATGTCTATGATAACTTGTGCTTATGTTATAATTTGTATTCGGTGGTGGTAACAGTTGTACAGCAAGTTGACTGATGGAAGCATAATGAAACTTACAAACACTAATATGAAATGTAGACGATTCAGAATTTTCTAAAAAATTAATATATTTTAGTACTTTATATATTTTTGTAAGATTTGACGTCATTCTCGAACCATTCTTCAACGTATGAGGAATTCTGTAAAACAGAAAGTCTAACATTATTATTGATTGTACGCTGGTTTCACTATATGGTGGATAACACTTTTTTTTACAAGGATAAGAATGAAATAAATTCTGCATCAATCCACTAATTCCACTATACTTTATACTATTCAGTACACTGAGTAGTGAGTAATTGTTATATTGATTGATCTTTCCTAAGAACATGTTGTGTTCAGGTATGAAATAGTTTGGACAGTAACAGGTGTTTACCCATGATATCAGCTTATTTAGGCAAAGAGAAAAACAAATACACAAGTTAGGTAATTTAAATGTGTCAATATCTACTTCCTCTGAGACCCAGAATAAAGCCGTCTTCAAAAAGTAAGAACACATTAAATCTTTGACATCGTCGTTTGTGTTTACGATACGCTTTAATGTTAATTTAAGAAGACCGTAACACAAGAATTGGGTGAAATTAAACGAATGTACAAGTTGTTTTTCTGCCACTGAGAAAGATATTCTCCATAACAAATCACAATTTGGCATAATCCTGGGTCCTATTGGTACTAACAAACAACCGTTATTTATTATCCTGTCAATGGTGACATTAGGGGGCCATTGCCGTCGATAACGGAATATCCAGGGCAAAGAATTGTACGGCAAATATGTACTTCTCAGGCAGCATGCAAAATCAAAAGTTTGATTTTTATCTGATAAGCAGGGACCGTGTATTGTGAAATTCTGCTGATGCTTCTGGTGTTTCTGCTTTAGACGATTTACAAAGGTGGTCGTTGATAAATATTGACCTGTGTGTGTACTGACAAAACATTTCGGAGATACAAAAGTGCTTTTTCTTGTCCCTCCTGCTACCAACCTGAGTCTAGTAAATCCAGGATGATCAGCATCTGTCTCCATAAATACTTCAGTACGTTGTACCGGATGTTTAATATTTCTTTTAATCAATGTTACGTTTACTATTTCATCGACAAACATGATATCTATGTCACTTCCAGGTAAATCCAGTCCTTCTGCTAAACTCCCACTGGATATTTGTGTTAAATTTTCGTCATGTGCATTGGATATTATATCATGTAAGATAAACAAAAGTTGTCTTTTACGTATGTCTATTTCATTACCTATTGTTCTTATCAGGTGTTTAACCAAGTGGTTGTTTATAGAATCATTTTCAGTCCAAGACAAAAACTCTATCAAATAAATAAAGAAATATAAATATAATTCTCCATATTTATGACGTATAATGACGTTTGTAATATATAGGTACATACCCCGAGATGCGTTACATAATGACAAATATGGAATCTTACAACCAATTGAACAAACTGTATTGTTGGATGTTTTGCCCCTGGCGTATCATCGGCCTATTACTTAACATGAAGATGAAGAACTATCATTCAGTTGTTTATAGTAAATTCTATTGTTCTCTAAATTGGTTTTTTTTTTAGTCTGGTTGTCTGTTAACATGGTTAAGAAGAAAGTAAACCGTTAAAGTTCAAAGAACGGTTTGCATCACGGACGCTTGGTTCAAATCAAACAGCACGCTGTAAAGGAACCCAGCACATTTTAGTGTAAAACTTGTCAAAAAAGAAATCTAACAGTCCAATCTATACAAAAACTAGAAAGGAAAAATAGGCCATGGTGTTGTTATTACAATAATCAAGGTTTTTCAAAATAGCGTTAAGCAAAACAATCGATTGGTTGGATAAAAAAAAGATAAACGAACAATCAATAAATAAGTATGATGATATACAAAGACAAAAGACAACGTCTGAATTATATGGTCCTGACTCTATTTGTCTCTGACTTATGGTTCTAAATTATCACATGTTTTTTTTAATCTTTCAAGATTATTGCTATATGTGTTCTGCATCAACATTTTAGACACAAATCAAATTCTCTATTTTGTGATGAAAAACAAAAACAAGTTACCTTTATTGCAGTCTGTACACTTATTTAAGAATTCCAGATATTCATTTGAAGCTTTGTCAGGATATCGAAGATTCATTATCCAGCTTTCGTTTGTTTTTCTTCTATCTAAACAATCTTTAAACATCCGTTCAAACTGTCTGATTGTCAATCCGAAAACGTCATTTGAGATAACGATTCCTCCATCATCAGATTGGTAAACCAATGGCGTGTATTTGCGCTTTCCACGGTAGGGAAAACGTTTAACCCCATATGTCTTCAAGTATGTAAGTTTTCTTATTCCAATCATATGCTTTTTATCGTCATTTTCCTGGTCCATGATGAATCTAAAAAAAGAAATTATCAAAGTTGAAATCATTAAATAACATTATTTTATAAGAGCAGTGTATTCGAAATGTGACAGCCCTGTTGGACATTTACAATTCTTGATCCTAAAGAAACTTTCATTGGCTTATGATTTCTTAAATACATAGAAGGATACTAATCATAAGTGTTTAATACAAGTTCAACTGTACAGTGAGGAAATAAAATAAAGTGAAAAACGTGTTGCAATTATGTTAAGTTTATTTTGCGATGTTTTAAACTTTCATTTTGTTCATGGGATGATATAATTTTATTCGATTTGTGCATATGAGACAATATCTGAAAAAAGTCAATTTTTTTGCAATAAAGAAAAAAAAATAATAATCTTTAGACCCGGTATTTTAATAACACGAATCGAAGAACACACATTGTGGATCTAGGAACTGTTGTCTGTAATTCAAACAATTGTGTACCAATTTTAAAAAGTTTCTAAAAGGTAACGAAATAAGTTTAAGACACTATTTAGGGTTTACTAGTATATCCTGCAATAGTTTATCAAATGCCAATTATTGATTTTAGAAATACACTTAAATATAGTCAGATATGTCGGTAACATGAAAGAATCTTGAGTTACAGGAAAACGGTAACAGGACAGAGTTTTTTTCTGCTTTATTTTAAAGTTTAAGAAAAATACATCATTTCAAATTGGTCACAATTGGAAGATAACAGCAAACAATGTCATTTATCCTTTGAAATTGTATTTGCAAGATGAAAAATCTGCCTAGGTAATGAAAAATTCTAAAATAAATTCCTTGATGTTACTATCTACTATACTAGAATTGCACAATGTTCTCTGCTGTTATCAAAGGGAAAAACTCTATTTTTTTATTCAATATACTGTGTATTATTTTTAAATTTCTGGATAAGGTGGTGATAACATAAATTAAAGGAAATGGTTGGCATATAGTAGATAAACTTTTCGATTCTTTAGTGAAATTGTCTTAAGCATCCTTCCTGTTACTGATGATGCTTATGCTCTTACTTTTTATAAGGAAACATGACAGAACGTAACAGAATGGAATTACGCGATAGTTTTTGTCCTTTTTATCACATTAAATGTAAGTGTATTTCCTGTGACATATAACATTTAAAAAGATGATATAAAAACACTTATGTTGTGGTGCACACATAAAATTATTCTCAGAAAGTGTAAGAAAAGGCTATAAAAGGATAGAACACCATAAAGTATTTTTCTATAAATTCGTACTTTGGATGGGCTTGAATTTTCAAACCTGGCCGCCTTTCCATCTATTTCTTTGTACTAATGAATTCAGGAAATGATGCTCTTCAAAATACATAATGGGAAAATTACTCTTGGTCTTGTAAACGTTTCAACAGGTAAAAAATCTTGTGGTAACAGGAGGGAAATCACCCCTGGGGACAAATTGTTTTGTCTTAAAATTCGCAAAATTTTATTACATGCTCTAGTTATAATATAAAAAGACAAATGAGGGGCAAGTTTATTATATAATATAATTATCATATATGAGAGAATCGGACGCCTGTTGAATTAATTTGGATATGATTTGAATGATTTATTTTTCAAAAAAAAACACAGGGGACAACATGATTTTAGGGGGGTTGAACATTTAAATTACAATATTTTATTGGAAGAAATACAAGAATGAGTGTTTAATTGGCAGAAGTTGATGCATTAAATAATTTAGTTTATACTGAAATTTAATATTTTTAAAAAATATGGTTGAATAAACAAATAATTGCTGGTGAAGTGGGGGACATGGAAAGTAGACTTGTTCATATATTGTCTCATATACACCGGTTTGATACAGATACGAAACACAGTATAACACTTTTCATTAAATCAATTTAGGGACAACGCATGAAGATATAAAAAATATAGGACGAAACAGTTTCTAAGTTAACAGTTTTCAAAATCATACAAATATGTAGAATGATAGTAAACGAGATAAGTCTCCACCTGACAATAATAAGCAAGCATACCCCGTTAGTAAGTTTGAATAAGCCCCGAAAATACAAATGTAAAACAGTTAAACGAAAAACATTCATTGGAGTCCTGGATATATAGTTTTCAAAGATACAGGATTATAATTTAGTACGCCAGACGCGCGTTTCGTCTACATAAGACTAGTCAGTGACGCCTAGATCAAAACAGTTAAAAAGCCAAACAGCTCAAAGGTGAATTCCATCGTGGGTCCAAAATTCCAAAAAAGTTGTTCCAAATACCGCTAAGGTAATTTACTCCTGTGATAAGCAAATCCTTAGTTATTATCATTTGTAACCTCTGTATCTCTTGAAATATGTAAAGCTGTCGGTTAAGAGGTTAGGCAAGGAGAGAACAAAAACCTTCCTGGTTAAATAATTTTGAAACACTTGTTCAGATGATATATACAAAGTAAAATCTATAAAAAAAATACTGAACTTAGAGGAAAATTAATTAGGAAAAACCATAATAACATCACAAAATTCAAATAAAAAACGCATTAAAGGGAATGAACAAGAACTGTAATCCCTGACTTAGTAGAGGCATTTGCAATTGTAGAAAATGGTGGAATAAACCTAGTTCTGTTATGCTAACCCACTTTCTTTGATGACAGTCTCGTCAAATTCCGTTACATTAACAATGATGCGTTTACTTAACAGACACAATGAATGAAGTAGTCAAAACAGCAGTTGTCACCATGTAACAATTTTAAACGTAACAATTTAACAGAACACAAAAAACATTTATCTACAAACACATTTATTGATTTTATTGTTTTTGTTTAAACAATCAGATTGAAAACCTGATAAAGCGAATAAATCACTTATATCAATGGACTTAACCGAAACATGTCTTCTTTATGATTCATCAGTCGAATCCAAACTCCATTCTTATTTTTATACAAACCTTTCCCGTAAATCGCATAAAAGAGTCCTTTGATTGCTTTATATCTTATGTATACAAATATACACGTGTTATAAAGACACACTTTGTTTGCGATTATGTTCATTTCAAACCAATAACGACGAAATAACAATAATGCGATGTGATATGTGAGCATATGCAACTAACAGTAATAGGCCGTCTTAATAACTCAAATTGAAAGATGAGTTGCAAAATGAACGTACTATTGAGATAACTCATTACCTACATACTCTAGCTCCGCCTCTACAAAAACGACCACCGAAAGAAAACACATGCGCTGACCAGACACATTAACAAGATATGGTGGAATTAAACAAATTGTCGTTGATATTTTTCTATTTTCTGTTTGTACCAAAATGTCGGGAAAATTTAGAAGTGAACATTTTACAGGGCACCGAAATAAACAAAACATTTTAAAATGTGATATCACAAGCCCAGTAGTCAGCACTGTTTGTGCTGACATAAATTATCATTGATATTGTTATATTAATAAATTAAGTGTATACAAAAGTTTAATTTGTTTTTAAATAAAGCGGCGTTTCTTAGATTGCTTTAGCTGTATTTTGCCAAACTTTTAGGAATTTTGCATCTTATGCTCTCCAAATTCGTACTTTATCTGAAGTTTTAATTTTATTTAGTAGACGAAACGTGCTTCTGGCGTATATACTAAATTTAGTCCTGGTATCTTTAATGAGTTTATATAGCTCCTAAGTTGCATGATCATTGTCTTGTCCTTTCAAGGGAACCGCAGTGGATAATTGTCTAAACGTTATTCACACATACTTTCCAGTTTGAAATTTCCTCGGAGTTCATTTATTTCTAGAATTTGATACTTAATACTGAACACTATATCAATTGAAAGGTCAAATACATATGACACCATTACTGACTTTAGATGCAGACTTTACATGCTTTTATAAAACATTTAAAAAAAAATACCACTGGAGATATTCAACGTTATATTCGTCTTAATTGTTATATTTGATTTGTGATTGACACGTGAAGTTAAAATGAATTATCAGTATTGTATTGATGTAATGACAGTAAACTTTAACGTGGCTAAACAGACCCTGCCCTCCACAATACTTCTATTATTTAAAACAAAAATACAATATTTTCCTGCTGGAAACTTACAATTTTTGTCCCTATTGGCTTATAATTTAATAAATATTTAGAAAAAATACATAAGTGTTAAATACTTGTTTAAATGTACAGAAAGGAAATAAAATGAAGTGAAATACGAGTAAAAAGCAAGATAGGTTTATTTTGCGATGTTTTCTAATTTTCATTCTGTTTAAAGGATATTTTTATATTTTTTATGAGTCTTATGTAGACGAAACGTGCGTCTGGCGTATAACATTATAATCCTGGTACTTTTGATAACTATTTATGAATGATATTTTTTGTTCGAGCTGTCCGTACACAACGGTTTGATAAAGATACGAAAAACAGCATACTACTTTCATTAAATCTATTTAAACAAATTAAGATAAAAAAATATAAAAAAAATAGGTTTGACTCAACAGTTCATAAACGTTTTTTTAACAAAAAGACAAATATGTATGTGACAGAAAATGGGTCAGTCAGGTTACATGAAAACGAACATGTGGAATGTGTCTAAGAGACACCAACCAAACCAAAGAAGAGACAACAGCAGAACATACAGATATTTAACATTGTTTTAGGAAATCACATGTAGATACAAATGAACAACAAAGATTAAGTATGTTTTACAGTATTTAGAATGATAACAGAATTGATGTTGTATAATTGTCAATGGATCAACTCTCCAAGGTACACTACATAACATACAATTTAAACAACTATAGGTCATCGTGAGGCCTCCAATAATGAGAGAAAAGAAAATACTAAGTAGGTGAACTATTAAAGTGCCTAGTATAAAATAAAAAAAAGAAAATTTGAAAGAAAATTAAATTCCTTGAATTATAGCTAAACAATTGTTTCTTACTAACCCAATACATATACATTGGAAGATGTGGTCTGAGTGGCAATGAGATAACTCTAAATCCAAATAACAATATATAAAAGTAAACCATTATAGGTCAATGTAAGGCCTTCAACACGGAGCCTTGGATCACATTGAACAAAAAGCTATAAAAGGCCCAACAATAATTTATTACTTGTGTAAAACCATTCAAACGGGAAATCCAACGGTCCAATCTATATGAAAAAAAGAAAAACGAGAAACACGTATAAATTACATAAACAAACGACAAGTATTTTCAACAGACTCCTGACTTAGGACAGGTGCAAAACATTTGCAGCGGGACTAAACGTTTTATTGGTACCAAACCTTCACCCTTTTTATGAAACAATAGCATAACACCACAACGAAGAAAACCACACGATAAAATTTCAGCATGAATTACTTGAAGCAGTCATTTAGAGAAGCTGAAACAAAAAAAAAGAGAATCAAATCATCCATTGTTCATATATCTAATTGTTTTTATTAAAACAAAGATCTGAAAAGCTGCTGCGCAACAGTCATGACAGTGAAAAACACTTACATCAACGGAAATTGAAGCATACCTTCATTTTTTTTTAAATGATATATACAATCATTCTTTACACGAATATAGCAGCATCTGCTGTATTGAAGACGTTTAGGTGTCGATAGACATCAACAGTTATATCGCATTTCGGACAAGGCCAATGCAGTTTTTCCGTATTGACCCATTGGCTACTATGGGATATTCATTTCCGGTTTCAACTTTCTTATGCCTTCATTACTTAGATTTTGATAAGATAGTATGATAATTAATGAGATAATTCTCCACCTGAGACCACATGACATTGAACATTAGCAAACTAGGTAACCGTGCGGCCTTTACAAATAAGCAAACATAACGCGTTAATAAGATGTAATAGGCCTAAAATATAAACATGTAAAACAATTAACAGGAAAACAGTCATTCGAGTCCTGGATAAACATGTGTTGCGGTCTACCTCTACATATCTACATCATTCAAAATATTTATAAAGGAGTTAAGCAAAGAGAGAGAACACAAACTTCCTTGTTACATAATTGTAAAGCACTTGTTCATATGCTATAGCATATTGTTTTTATTAAAACAAACTAATTCAAAACCTAATTAACAGAGTAAAACACTAAAATCAAGAGACTTAACGGAAACATATACTCATGACTTATCTTTGGAAAACTCAAACTTTATACATTTATTTCCAGAAAATCACACGTAATAGTCCATTGAATGCTTTATATCTTATTCAATGTACCTGGGTGGCGTTCAATATCGTAGCGGCTACATAGGGCTAAGTAGATTTAGGAATATTGAAATTGTAGCGGACCTAGTTGCTCCATAGATATTGAAAGAAGCTAGGCTAGCTACTTGTTCAGTAGACAAACATATCTGTAGCCTCTACGATATTGAACGCAACCAAAATAAACTTGATACAAGTGAACAAGTGTACAAGTAACACACTTTGTATAAGATTTTGTTCATTTTCAAACCAATAATGGACAAATAACAATAATGCGATGTGCTAAGTTGGCATATGAGACAAACAGTAAAAGGCCGTCATAATAATTCAAAGTGAAATATAAGTTTAAAACAAAATACGTCATATTGAGATAACTTACCAAGTATATCTCTAGAGGTGCATGCTCATCATTATTTGTTCCTGGTCTTATCTTTTTAATAAAACCACAGTGGCTAAATTTCTAAACGTTATACACAGATACTGGCCGTTTTATTTTCATCGGAGTTTAGTAATTTAGTTATTTTATTTCATACTAAACACTATATAAATTGAAAGGACACCACGTATGATGCCAATACTGACGTTTAGTTGTTATATATAGATTTGTTTTATTTTGATGAAACATTTCAAAAAAGGATATGTATCTCGACATTATCAACTTTTATATATATATATTTAATAATTACATTTGATCATGGTTGACACGTGAAACTGATGTAAGACTTAAATATTCGCATTTGATAATCAGTGCAATGCCAGTAGGCTTTGACATGATTTATTAAGTATAAGTTGTGCATGCAATGTGCTTTTAGTTTGTGATAACATATCAATCCACCATGTGTTACTCTATCCTAGCCTAAATTTGCCTTAAGACCAGGTTGAATCCAACAATGTGTACCAAATCTATAGTTACTCTATCCTAGGCTAAATGTGCTTTAAGACCAGGTTGAATCCACCAAAGTGTACTAAATCTATAGTCACTCTATCCTAGGCCAAATTTGCGTTAAGACCAGTTGAATCCACCAATGTGTACCAAATCTATAGTCACTCTATCCTAGGCTACATTTGCGTTAAGACCAGTTGAATCCACCAATGTGCACCAAATCTATAGTTATTCTATCCTAAGCTAAATGTGCTTTAAGACCAGGTTTAATCCACCAAAGTGTACCAAATATATAGTCACTCTATCCTAGGCTACATTTGCGTTAAGACCAGTTGAATCCACCAATGTGCACCAAATCTATAGTTACTCTATCCTAGGCTAAATGTGCTTTAAGACCAGGTTGAATCCACCAAAGTGTACTAAATCTATAGTCACTCTATCCTAGGCTACATTTGCGTTAAGACCAGTTGAATCCACCAATGTGCACCAAATCTATAGTTACTCTATCCTAGGCTAAATGTGCTTTAAGACCAGGTTGAATCCACCAAAGTGTACTAAATCTATAGTCACTCTATCCTAGGCTAAATTTGCTTTAAGACCAGGTTTAATCCACCAATATGTACCAAATCTATATTCAGTCTAACCTAGGCTAGATGTGGTTTAAACCAGGTTGAATCCACTAATATGTACCAAATCTATAGTCACTCTATCTGAGGTTATACTTGATTTAAGACCAGTTGAATCAACCAATGTGTACCAAATCTATAGTCACTCTATCCTAGGTTAAATGTGCTTTAAGACCAGGTTTAATCCACCAAAGTGTACCAAATATATAGTCACTCTATCCTAGGCTACATTTGCGTTAAGACCAGTTGAATCCACCAATGTGCACCAAATCTATGGTTACTCTATCCTAGGCTAAATGTGCTTTAAGACCAGGTTGAATCCACCAAAGTGTACTAAATCTATAGTCACTCTATCCTAGGCTAATTTGCTTTAAGACCAGTTGAATCAACCAATGTGCACCAAATATATAGTCACTCTATCTGAGGTTATACTTGCTTTAAGACCAGTTGAATCAACCAATGTGCACTAAATATATAGTCACTCTATCTGAGGTTATACTTGCTTTAAGACCAGTTGAATCAACCAATGTGGACCAAATCTATAGTCACTCTATCTGAGGTTATACTTGCTTTAAGACCAGTTGAATCAACCAATGTGTACCAAATCTATAGTCACTCTATCTGAGGTTATACTTGATTTAAGACCAGTTGAATCAACCAATGTGTACCAAATCTATAGTCACTCTATCTGAGGTTATACTTGCTTTAAGACCAGTTGAATCAACCAATGTGTACCAAATCTATAGTCACTCTATCTGAGGTTATACTTGCTTTAAGACCAGTTGAATCAACCAATGTGTACCAAATCTATAGTCACTCTATCTGAGGTTATACTTGCTTTAAGACCAGTTGAATCAACCAATGTGTACCACATCTATAGTCACTCTATCTGAGGTTATACTTGCTTTAAGACCAGTTGAATCCACCAATGTGGACCAATCAGAAATATGAAAAGTGTGATACATTCATTTGATGTTTGAGCTTTTGATTTTGACATTAAGTTAGAAACCTTCCGTGAAATTTACAGTATTTCGAAGAATATTTTTTTTCCAGAAATGAGAGAAATCTTACCTTCCTTTCAATGGAGATACATTTACAGTTGTAATCCCTGACCACCACCCACCTCGATGATATAACGTTGTAGTTGTGAGGAGATGACGTCGTAGAAGAAAGAAAACGAAAGAAGAAAAACTTCCTGCTGGAAATTTACAATACTTGTCGTGGAAAATTTTCATTGGTTCGTTCTTTAACAAATAGGTTGAAAAAAATTTATCATAAGTGTTCATTACTTGATAAACTTCACAGTAAGGAAATAAAATAAAGTGAAATAAGACTTACAATTATGTTTAGTCTTTTTTTAGATGATTTCGATTTTTCTTGTGCTTATACGTAAAATGATTTGAATTTTACCTTAGTTATTGTTTTTTCTTATGTCATACTTCACTTATTATATGTTTAGAGAGTTGAACTTAAAAAATTGTATCATCAGTTAGATGGCAAAATTGAGAATGGAAATGGGGAATGTATCTAAGAGACACCAACCCGACCATATAACAGACAACAGCAGCACATAATGCTATGTAACATTGTTTAAAGAAACCACATGTAGATACAAATGAACAACACAGATTAAGTAGTTTTTACAACTGTTTCTGTATCCCCATCTGTATGATTCTTAGGGGGAGCCATACTTAACAACCAAGATTAAGCAGTTTGTTACATTTTTTATAATCATTACAGATGTGGAATGATTGTCAATGAATAAACTCTCAAAGCGTCACTACATAACATACAATTTAAACAACAATAGGAATCGTTAGGCCTCCTACAATTGGAAAACAAATACCGAGTAAGTCAACTATTAAGAAGCCCCGAAAATTGCAAAATAAAAACTATTGAATTTTAGATAAACAATTGTTTCTTTCTAACTCAATATAGCATGAGTTACTTGAAGCAGACATTTGAAGAAGCTGAAACAAACAAAAAAGAAACAAACCATTCGTTGTTCAGAAGATATATATATGATGAAGAGATGAAAAGCTGCTGCGTATAACAGTATAAAACATTACTTCAATCTGTATAAATGATATATACAATCATCCTAAATACGAATATAGCAGCATGTGTAATACTGATTGCGTTTGCCTGTTGATAGAAATCAACAGTTTATATTGCTTTTCGGACAAGGCCAATACAGTTTTCCATATTGGTTCATTGGCTTTTATTGGACATTCACTTCCGTTTTCAACTTTCTTATGCCCACATTACTTAGCTTTAGACGCATGGTTATGCATACATTACATTTGTATAATATGTGTTAACTTAATATCATCAATTGTCAAAATAGTGTTGAGTGTTTTGTAACATTTTGAAACGGAAAGATTTCACATTCATAACGAGTTAGACTTTCGATTCTTATCATGTGTCATTTCGTTGATCCATTATTAGACCTCAGACGAGTCAAGGGTTATATTTGTTAAACTGTCAGATTTATACTTGATATTCGCTTCATAAAAATTAATTGTAAATATTAAATTGGTAAACCAACGGTGTGTATTTGCGCTTTCCACGATAAGGACATATTTTTCTTCATATTTCTTCCAGTATGTAATTGTTCTTATTTCATGCATATGCTCTGTATTGTCACTTTCGTGGATACTGTGATCTGTGTCCATGATGAATCTAAAAAGATAAATTATGCAAATTTTTACGTGATTTAATCAGAGCAGTGTATTCAAAGTTTAACAGCCCTGTTCTGTGTTTCACGTCATGTATCATTGTTAATTTAGGGATTGTTTGCATCGACCTATTTATAATGTTTTACATGTAGTGAACTCAGATTTAGTTGTCTTCGTTGTCAGCTTTCTGAGTATAAGTTTTGCTTAAATCTATTTTTTCATAGAATCTATGGAATAAACAGCTATACTTTAATTCATAGTCCAACACTTAAAACAACTGATCCTTTATTAACAAAAGGGTTAATTCTTAAAGTGTTATTATTTAATGTACTCAATATAGACTGACAACTGGACAGTATGCAGACATGTTGTCAAAGTACTATTTTTGATTTCTGCGGTTGTCGGGTAATGCTGTCTGCCAAGTTGATTTCTGCGGTTGTCGGAAAATGCTGTCTGCCATGTTGATATCTGCGGTTGTCAGTTATGCTGTCTGCCATGTTGATTTCTGCGGTTGTCGGGTAATGCTGTCTTCCATGATGATTTCTGCGGTTGTCGGGTAATGCTGACTGCCATGATGATTTCTGCGGTTGTCGGGTAATGCTGTCTACCATGTTGATGTCTGCGGTTGTCGGGTAATGCTGTCTGCCATGTTGATATCTGCGGTTGTCGGGTAATGCTGACTGCCATGATGATTTCTGCGGTTGTCGGGTAATGCTGTCTACCATGTTGATGTCTGCGGTTGTCGGGTAATGCTGTCTGCCATGTTGATGTCTGCGGTTGTCGGGTAATGCTGTCTGCCATGTTGATGTCTGCGGTTGTCGGGTAATGCTGTCTGCATGTTGATTTCTGTGGTTGTCGGGAAATTCTCTCTGCCATGTTGATTTCTGCGGTTGTCGGGTAATGCTGTCTGCCATGTAGATTTATCAGTCATGTAGTACAATGAGATCAGTAAGATAAAATTAAATATAGTATTATGGTAAAATTCACATATCATGAATTTGTCCTAACACTTTCAATATTCCATCGTTATTAAACAGGATTACAAATACCTTTTCCGAATAAGGCAATGATGTTTAACTGCACTCTTTCTACAGGTAGCAACGATTCAAACTCTCATTCTGGCTGAAAATTGACGTGTTGTTATACATCCCGCAAATACAAATGAACAAATACATTTAGCAACGATTTGACTGATGGTTTAAGAAGACCAAGGGCTACATATATTTACACATCCTAGTCAACTCGTGAGGTTTATAAGATGAAAGCAGCGGTACCATCTGGAGAACCTATTTGATAGTACGAGCATTACAAAGCAAATTTGGGCTGACATGATTTGAAAGGTTTAGAAAGCGTCTAGTGTTTCTTAACATCCAAATCCGGCGTGTACTCATGTCATCTTTAGAACTTTCAAAAGAGGGGCGAAAGATACCAGAGGGAAAATCAGAACCATAGATCGAAAATTAAAAAAAACCAACATCATGGCTAAAAAACAAAAACAAAAACAAACAAACAATAGTTCATACGACACAACAATGCACAATATAAAAAAAAATAAAGACTAGGTTTCATCAAATGAGATAAACGGTTCTCGTGAGGTATCGACCGTTCATTTGTGTTTGTTTGTTTTTGGCAGCAAAAAAGAGTTTTGTTTACTTCAAGCTGAAACATTAGTACAAAAAGTACCTTTCAAAAACATACATCAATTGTTTAAAACTCAATGTAGAATTTATTTTAAACCCTTATTTTTATTGAAATATAAATCTTTATTTCACTTCTGAAACATTTTTTCTTAAAGAAATGTTGAATAAAAAATATATTTAAATAACAACCCTTTGTAAAAACAACAAACATACGTACATAATATCTGGTTGTAGATAAAAAGATTTAAAAAAAATATACGCCCACGAGCCAGAATATGAAGCTAAAGGTCGAGTGAGCGTAGAGAACGAGACTTTAAGCTTCATATTCTGTCGCGTGTCTATACAATCCACATTAACATAACATTTTCATCATCTTGCAAAGCAATGTTTTTGATCAAAATTTTTTTTTTAATAATTTTGCGGGAATTATTATTACCGGAGTGTCTTTGATGAAACTAGATATATATAATGCATATATTGATGTATACTATTTGAAGATCATACAAACAAACAAAAAACAACCTTTACAATAGATTGAAAGATCGAATTATTTCATATCACCAGAAGAAGAAAATTTCTATTCGCTGACTGCTGATCAACTGCTAAGCATAAGCGACACTAAAGAAATCCAGCAAGATCGCATCAAAATGCTGTTTGTATCAAGTCTGAGAGTACATATAGCTGTTATTAGTTACGAGAATGTAATTTAAAAAGACAGGTATTATAACATGTATAAATTGTCCTTTGGAAGGTAGGTGTTATTTTTGAACATACTTCATTGGCGGAACCAGGGGTGGTTCTGGGGGTTGAAAGCCCCCCCCCCCCCCCTCCTCCTTGTTTTTGTCCGATCAATGCATTTGAATGGGGACATATTGATGGATCCCCTTTTTTGTCCTAGGTTGGGAACCCCCCTTTTTTAAATGGCGGGATCCGCGACTTCCACGAATTAGGACAGTATTTGGTTCAAGTTATAGGGTACCATTTCCTATAAGTACTTTGCCTTATGCTATAATTGAGGATAACATATTTTCCGCGGGTACTTTCTTCCCTGGTAAAATAAAGGAACAATAACAGAACCAGATCACTTGAATTTCTAAATGTTTTTAAAGACTGCTTAGCTGCATACTGTTAGTCCTTGAACATTAATCTTTTTCGTAACTTTGAGTTAAATTATAAGATACATCGTCTTTATGATTCTTGGAGAAATGTATTCAACTAGGTGTCTCAGGGGTCAGAGCCTCTCTTTATGGGAAGGCCTTAGGTTCAAATCCTAACTTAGTTACACTGAAACAGTTAACACTATGAATGGAATATAACATGTTTAACATGTATTAATCATTTAATGTGTTGCCTTCTTGAGTCTATATCATGTGAATAAGCAATGTACATATAGCCAAGGATTTGTCTTTGATATAGCAAAAAATATCATGATTTACACCAGTTTTCACATTGTTACTTGCAACTGATATTTTATATCAATATGCATGATATTTGTAGAAAACTAGACCGAATTACAGATGGGTGCGGTCCTAACCTTGACAAAAGTTAACTTAGAGTTAACTTGTTGACTGCTTTCTAAGTTAACTTGAGAATTTTTAAGCAGTCAAGCAAGTTAACTTCGTCGTCGGTGGACCAGACCTACGGTCTGCATTTTTAGGACTGCTGCAGACCTATCGGCAAGTCTGCTCCAGACCAGACCTGTGGACAAGTCTGCTTTTGACCAGTCCTGAGGACAGGTCTGCCCCAGACCAGACCTGTGGACAAGTCTGCTTTTGACCAGTCCTGAGGACAGGTCTGCCTCAGACCAGACCTGTGGACAGGTCTGCTCCTGACCAGACCTAAGGACAGGTCTGCTTTTGACCAGACCTGTGGACAAGTCTGCTATTGACCAGACCTGAGGACAGGTCTGCTTATGGCAGATTATCGTTATAAGAATTTTCTTATCAGACTTGAGCTTTCAATAAAATATGTAAACAACATTCGCATGGTTTATCCACAGATATCATTTATTATTTACTCGCTAGACTCTACTAGATATTATACAAATGCTCTCTTTTATTTGATATACATGTATTCTTATATAAATAAAAAATGGCTATACGATCACACAGAGTTTTTTTTATTAGAAGGCGGATAGAAAGGTTATCCAACGCATCGGAACAATATTCTTATATCACGGGATATCGGCAACATTGTCTGCGTTACTTCGTTCCCCGTTGTTTACCTGTCCCTTCCTAAATTTCACTTTATGCATAAATTTATACTTGCATGGATATTTCATTGATATTCAACTTGTTTGCCTTGGATTTACTATTCTATTTCCCGCAGAATATTCTAACAGAAATTGTACAGTGTCCGTAAGCATACGGTGTGGTAAAACTATCAACAATCTCGTCAAATTCGTCAGATTTGTCATTGCCGATATTTATATGGGACGTCCTAAAATTATACTCAATGCGCATTTTAATGAAATAGTTTCCACTTGTCGTTTAACTATAAACAAAATCAATCAATAGACATAATAGATTCCAAGAAGAGAACCTCGTATACTTTTTACTACGTTGATGGAGTACCCAGGTCGACAACGACCCGTTCAGCGTAAATAGTACAAATGAATTCAGACATGTCAGTGTTGGTACGGATTCGTTGGTACTTTGATGATGTGGCAAAATAGTTTTGTTTTACACGTACACCATCATGAACTCCTATATATGATGTGACTGTTATTATGAATAAAGAGATGAAATTCGGACATTCTCAATTTATTCAGAATATTTTTTGCATTAATAGTTTTCCAATATTATTGATTACGTGTACATTTACGGTCCTACTAAAATGTGAACAGGAGCACCAGGAGAAGACATTAAGGCGCTCGGTACAATACTATGCGGGTATATAGATTTGCAAATAAAAGTGCACATATGATCAGTTTTGGTCAAATAGTTATGTTTTCCAAGTCAGCATGAGGTATTAAAACTACTGAAATTTTGTTACGTATCAATATTTTGAATAAAAGGAGGACACGCTGGTATCCTAAATTTATGCGAACAAAAATTTGTTGTTATCAAATTGCAATATTGCTGTCCATTGTCATGATTGTATTATACATTGAATCCTGACATATAAAAAATATGGCTGATTTACTATGCTGGTATATAGATTTACAAATTAAAGTGCATATATGGTCAGTTTTGGTAATGCGGTCAAATAATGTTGTTGTACAAGTCAACTGGAGGTATCAAAACTACTGAAATTTTGTTACCTATCAATATTTTGAATAAAATGAGGACATGCTGGTATCCTAAATTGATGTTAACAAAAATTTGTTGTTATTATATTGCAATATTGCTGTTCATTGTCATGATTGTATTATACATTGATTCTGGCATAAAAAAATATGGCTGATTAACTATGCGGGTATATAGATTTACAAATTAAAGTGCACATATGGTCAGTTTTGGTGGATGCGGTTAAATAATGTTGTTGTACAAGTCAACTGGAGGTATCAAAACTACTGAAATTGTGTTACGTATCAATATTTTGAATAAAATGACTCTATTTAATGAGGACATGCTGGTATCCTAAATTTATGCGAACAAAAATTTGTTGTTATTATATTGCAATATTGCTGTCCATTGTCATGATTGTATTATACATTGAATCCTGACATAAAAAATATGGCTGATTTACTATCATGACTATGCGGGTATATAGATTTACAAATTAAAGTGCACATATGGTCAGTTTTGGTGGATGCGGTCAAATAATTTTGTTGTACAAGTCAACTGGAGGTATCAAAACTACTGAAATTTTGTTACGTATCAATGTTTTGATTAAAATGAGGACATGCTGGTATCCTAAATTTATGCGAACAAAAATTTGTTGTTATTATATTGCAATATTGCTGTCCATTGTCATGATTGTATTATACATTAAATCCTGACATAAAAAAATGACTGATTTACTGTCTGGGTATATAGATTTTCAAATTAAAGTGCACATATGGTCAGTTTTGGTAATGCGGTCAAATAATGTTGTTGTACAAGTCAACTGGAGGTATCAAAACTACTGAAATTTTGTTACCTATCAATATTTTGAATAAAATGAGGACATGCTGGTATCCTAAATTGATGTGAACAAAAATTTGTTGTTATTATATTGCAAATTGCTGTCCATTGTCATGATTGTATTATACATTGTATCCTGACATAAAAATATGGCCAAATAATTTTGTTGTACAAGTCAACTGGAGGCATCAAAACTACTGAAATTTTGTTACGTATCAGTATTTTAAGTAAAAAAAAGGACATGCTGGCACCCTTCATTTAGGCGAACAAAAATTTGTTGTTATTATATTGCAATATTGCTGTCCATTGTCATGATTGTATTATACATTGAATCCTGACATTAAAAATAAGACTGATTTACTATGCTGGTATATAGATTTACAATTTAAAGTTCACATATGGTCAGTTTTTGTAATGCGGTCAAATAATTTTGTTGTACACGTCAGCTGGAGGTATCAAAACTACTGAAATTTTGTTACGTATCAATATTTTGAATAAAATGAGGACATGCTGGTATCCTAAATTTATGCGAACAAAAATTTGTTGTTATTATATTGCAATTTTGCTGTCCATTGTCATGATTGTATTATACATTGAATCCTGACATAAAAAATATGGCTGATTTACTATGCGGGTATATAGATTTACAAATTAAAGTGCATATATGGTCAGTTTTGGTGGATGCGGTCAAATAATTTTGTTGTACAGGTCAACTGGAGGCATCAAAACTACTGAAATTTTGTTAGTATCAGTATTTTGAATAAAAAGAGGACATGCTGGCACCCTTAATTTAGGCGAGCAAAAATTTGTAGTCATTATTTAATTGTTGTTTGTTTTTTTGTTTTGGGGTTTTGTTTTAAGCTCGCTACACAGTATGTATTTTGATCATTGTTAAAGGCCATATACACGTAAATTTGCTTTCATCTCGATTTGATAATCTTTTGTATTGGTGTTTTTATATTGCATCTTTTTATTTGTTTGTTATTTGCAGACTGGTTTCAGGTTTTATGAAATAAATTGAAGCTAGTAATAATAGGTGTATATGCAAGATGATTTGTTATTGGTTAATTTGCTCTCTTTGCAAATACATTAAATCATAATTGCTTAAAGCAAAAGTATTTTATACATGTAGCATCTGGAGAAATTCATATTATTTTAGCAATTGATGTGATACATAAAATACGATAATAATCAGATATGTATTGCATTTAAATTTAAAAAATTGTTAAAGCATACCGAGTAATGAAAATATTGGATAATCCAGCAACCAATAAATAAATGGAATGATTATTATGTTTTAGAAATCACTATCACTGTCACTGTCAAGTATGCAGAGACGCTTATTTCGTTCTTTTTGTTGTCATCTAATAGTTGTTGATCTGAAGTCGATGATGTCCAATTGTTAAAGGACAAATTTAAAATTCCACCTTGGAATATTGCATTGGTGAAAATACCACTCATTGCGGGATGTAATTTTGAAAAATTAGAATTTCCTTTGTAAATTGACTGTTTTCTGTTGTTACTAACGGTTGATTGAGTCTGTGTTGATGCTATTGTCTCTAATACTGGTGAGGTATTTTCTTTATTACCTGATTTAGTAACTGAAGGATGCTGTAATTATCTTGTTGAAAAAAGCATTAAAGATGGGTTTTTGTTGTTCCAAGCTTGTTTTGGAGTACGACTCTTTTATTGTTATTGGGTAGTGCTTTCGTGGCAATATCACTTATTATTTAAGAAATTGATATAGTTCCTAGTCTGAGATTTTTGTACCAAAGAATTTTTGATTCATAGTTATTATCCTGAAACGTTGAAGCCTGAATATAAAAAAGGGGAATCCTCTTTTTTCATGGGTTCTGGTTTGTGACGAACTTCATTGTGTGATTTTTATATTTTATTTATTAATTGCTTATTATTCATAAACAGTAATTCATGAAAGACAGCTCACTATCTCATTGTCATGGTTTATAAAGGTATGTATAAATTGCACCCCGATTGGCACCCTACTCATTCATTTACGCGGCAGGTAAAAATCATGTGACAAGTAGCACATGGTTTTCCATACAGGTGAAGTGGTTCGGCAGAGCACACCTAGATTTTGATGTGAAAAGACATTTAGTCTGCTGCAGTTCACTTATATTTGGTGATACCTCAGAATTGTCAATTCAGGAAATGGAGTTTCACAGGACAATATAATGAATTTGCTCAGGGGTTGGTCCATGCAGTTTAATGTTCAGTTTTGGAGTGGCAACGTTTAAATGGTCGGATAACGAACGTCCCATTTATTGACACAGATCTTCCCAAATACCAGTTGTGAGGTTTAGTTCAACGTATCATACAACGGCCAATATATATATGTTATCTGGCAGAAATTACGTTTTTGTGTTTATAGAAGCTGTGGTTAGTTTCACCGGAAGTTGGTATTAGTTTTACCGGAAGTCCGTGTTTGGTTTACCGGAGGTGGCATATTAATATAAAAGCTATGCAATTAGTGAATTATTGAAGACCGTACTTTAACCTATAATGGTTTACTTTTTAAATTGTTATTTAGATGGAGAGTTGTCTCATTGGCACTCACATCACATCTTCCTATATCTATATTTAATAAGTGAATATAAAGTGAGCCATACATCTGATTGGTGTTAAAAGTTTATACAATATAAAAAAGAAGATGTGGTATGATTGCCAATGAGACAACTATCCACAAAAGGCCAAAATGACACAAACATTAACAATTATAGGTCACCGTATGGCCTTTAACAATGAGCAAAGTCCATACCGCATATAGTCAGCTATAAATGGCCCCGATCAGACAATGTAAAACAATTCAAGCGAGAAAACTAACGGCCTTATTTATGTAAAAAAATTAACGAAAAACAAATATGTCACACATAAACAAACGACAACCACTGAATTACAGGCTCCTGACTTGGGACAGGCACATACATAAATAATGTGGCGGGGTTAAACATGTTAGAGGGATACAAGTCAATATTAAATAGTGAAAGTTTAGAATAATTCAATTTGAAGTATTTGATGTTCCAACCAACGTCCTAGATCTTGACCGCAAACAGAGTGTACGGTAGCAGATTAGAAGAGACATTTTTTTCTATTAGTTTCAATTAATACTAACAAACATTTCAGTTGTTTATTTTGTTCATTTGTATTCATTTGCATGTTATAACTAAGTTTAGTTTTGTTTGATTTTGTTTAGTTTTGTTTTAGTAAAATATTATTTTTTCTTGTGTTTCTATAGATGTTGGCCAACTGACAATCGGATCATCCTACGTCTTTACATGGTCTTTTTTGTCGAAAAAGTGTATATTGAAACACAGGCCATCTGGTGCTGTCAATTTTGTTTTCTACTGCGATAAGTCCTGATTTTCTTAGATTTTATATTTTCACCCTGTCTTGTTTTTGTCTGCCTAATGGATAATACTGGAGGTATTCGTCTCCATTTGTGTCAACTTTTAGTGATGTATGACCCCAACATAAATTATAATGTTCAATTACTCATCCTTAACCTCAATGGTAATTGGAATTGATGTATATTGCTTTCATACGAGAGCGAGGGCTATTTGATCGCATAATTGTTTTCATATAACATGTTTTGAGATCGTCATCTGTCAACGGGTCTGCATCATTGGGTTTCTTACCACGACCAAGTGATTTTTAAGTTTTTAAACTTTACGCTCAGAGTCTGACGACTTTTGTTGAACTCATGATCAGTTATAATATTACATTCATACTCATTGTCCTTAAAATGTCGGTTAATGCTCTGCTGTAATGACTTCACGGATAATGATTCATATTCAATAGCACAATTTGTTTGTTTTTCTTTCGGGGCGCTAAGAAAGAAAAAACTAAGATATCTGTCCAGCTGTTGTGGTGGTATATGTTCAATGTTTCTTTTTTTTATCATGTTTTGATCTTAAGGACAATTGAAACATTTTAAAATCATACTTTGTTTTCTTTGAAGTATTGTTATAAAGTTGCTCTTGAAGGGATGAGTCTATGTCACATTTCTGAACTAGTCACTCTCTGATGCTTTTGATTTTCATTTGTAGCACTTTGTTTTTGATTTTGTGAACATTTACAGGGATATATATATCTAGTGCTTGAATTTGGTTTTGAAAGTCCCAGTAACTGCATGAAGGGCTGTCCATTTCACTTAATAATGTATTTGTGTCTGAATTGTCTACAGATTCCGATAATTCGCTCTCACTCTCGGTAGCAGTAGCCATTGTGTGTGTTTGTTTTGTTTTAGTTTGTTTCAGCAGACCTAATAAATGTTTTAGACTTGTCAGGAAAATGGTGTTTGAGCTCTGACATGTCTGATAAAACTTGGCATAATTTAATGTAAAATGTTATAGCCTTGCTGTTATTCAACAAGTGCATTTAATCAATTACGATTTAATTTGTAGTTTTACTGTGAATAATTGGTTTATAATGTGAATATAGCGGGATGCTATATCTAAAAAAGAAGATGGATTTATACCAGCAAAACCCCTCATATATTTGAATTTTTTGCATCATAAAAACGTACATATAACATGTATAAGGTTGCATCGACACTGTATCAATTCAATATTTTAGTGCGATGTAATTGAATTAAGAAAGACTAACACCTCTTACATGGTGCAGCTTGATAACACCTTAAACAAATTTAGTAATAATAATAATAATAATTAATTCTTTATTTAACGAAGGTAACTCATTTAACATACAATTGTTAATCTCATACAAGGCCTTCACACATTTAAATGAATAATTAATGGAACAATCAATGCATATAGAACAATAACAAATACATATGTACACCATTACGTATATATATATATATATATATATACAAGCATGAAAACAGACTGTAGAACAAGCATGGCAAGAAGGTCCTAAACAAGTTTGTCTACTCATTTTGTTTTATGATAAAGAGATTAGCACATTTCATCGTAAAGCTTTTTATATGTCTTAAATCCTTTATATCATTTGGCAAATTATTCCAAATGATAAGACCAGAATATTGAAAAGTCTTTTTGAAGTATTCAGACTTTGGCCTTGGTACATGAAGATGACCAAATGCTGTTTACCTAAGAGAATAACTATATAGATCACTGCACGCAGTAAAGTGAGGACTAAAATGTCGTAGCGATCTCCTTTAATTTAGATATTTAACAGTCTTAACTTCCTTTTTTCTGCTGAGGGACATATATAATAATCACATTGCAAAGCGTCATTATAACAACGAAAAGCTGCGTCATTATCACCGGATATTTCACAACATACACCAATTAGTGTATATGTATTAGATAATACATCAGTCGTCACAGCTCTTGTTAAAGATAATTGACGTAATGTCTGTTGTCTGTTGATATTATCACCAATATGATGATAGCATAGAAATCGTAGACAGTGAGACATTATTACAGGTGGTATGATGAAGAACGCGTCTTCTACCTCCAAATATAATTCTTTTGGTATTATTGATAAGTGTTGTAAGTACAATAAATCATATGCAACAGCTGTTTTCATCTTTGCATTCAATGACATAGAATAATGTACATGATGTCTGTAATTATTTACAACTTCTTCACTGTGGAAGAATTGGCTCATCCACAACATATCAGGTGAACATTTTGATAGCACATACTCCGTAAGTCTGAGTGTTACATTGTACTGTTCTGTTACATAATAAAACGACGCGTACAACAACCAACCTGTCACGGCATCCCTCTGTTTACTGTCATGTAAATGTCTATGATACCTTGTGTGTATGTTATAATTTGTATTCGGTGGTGGTAACATTTGTGCTGCATATTGACTGATAGACGCATAATGAAACTTACACACACCGATATTAAATGTAGACGATTCAGAACTTTGTAATGATTCAATAAATGTTAGTACGTTATATTTTTTTGTAAGATTTGACATTATTTCCGTATCAGTCACCATAATACCAAAAAATCTGTAAAACAGGAAGTCTAACATTAGTATCGATTGTTCTCTAGTGTCACTATACGGCGGATAACAACTAATATTACATTTATAATAATGAAATAAATTCTGCATCAATCCCCTGATACCCCTATACTTTATACTATTGAGTACACTGACTAATGAGTTATTGTTATATGTATTGATCTTTCCTAAGAACATGTTTTGTTCAGGTATGAAATAGTTCGGACAGTAACAGTTGTTTACCCATGACATCAGCTTATTTAGGCAGAGATAAAAACAAATAAACAATGTAGGTAATTGAAAAGTGTCAATATCAACTTCCTCTGAGACCCAGAATAAAGCCGTCTTCAAAAAGTAAGAACACAACAAATCTTTCACACCGTTGTTTGTGTTTACGATACGTTTTAATGTTAATTTAAGAAGACCGTAACACAAGAGTTGGGTGAAATTAAACGAATGGACAAGTTGTTTTTCTGCCACAGAGAAAGATATTCTCCATAATAAATTACAATTTGGCATACTCCTTGGTCCAATAGGTACTAACAAACAACCGTAATATACTATCCTGTCAATAATGACATTAGGGGGCCATTGCCGTCGATAACGCAATATCCATGGCATAACATGGTAGGGCAAATATTTACTTCTAAGGCAGAATGCATAATCAATAGTTTGATTTTTATCTGATAAACAGGGACCGTGTGTAGACAACGTCTCCTGCTTGTGTCCCTGCTTCATATGATTTACAAAGTTGGTCGTTGATAAATATTGACCTGTTTGTGTTTTGACAATACATTCATTAGATAGAAAAATATTTCCTGTTTTCCCTGCTGCTACCAATCTGAGTCTAGTAAATCCAGGATGATCAGTATCTGTCTCCATAAATACTTCAGTACGTTGTACCTGATGTTTAATATTCCTTTCAATCTGTGTTACGTTTACTCCATCATCGACATACATCATATCGATGTCACTTCCGGGTAAATCCATTCCTTCTGCTAAACTCCCACTTGATATTTGTATTATATTATCGTGCTTTGCATTGAATATTTTATCATTTAAAATACACAGTATTTGTCTTTTACGTATGTCTATTTCAGTACCTATTGTTCTTATAAGGTGGTTAACCAATTGGTTTTCTATAGAATCATTTTCAGTCCAAGACAAATGCTCTAAAAAATAAAAAAAAAAGATATGTAAATACACTTCTTCATATCTAAATCGTGTAATGACGTTCGTAATACATAGGTATAGCCCCGAGATCCGTTACATAATGACAAAAAAACGTCTTACCACCAATTGCACAAAACAGTATTGTTGGATATTAGTGGGAGATATTATTGACATTATTGTGCAAATCGTGATACAAGCATGAAATTTGGTATAAAGGTTGACTAAATTATACTGAAAAGAAATCCGCTGCTGGCCAGAAAAAAAATCATTTTTTTTCAAAATGGCCACTTCACATTTCATAAATGGCGACATTACAAATTGGCAATAATTCGTCAATCCTTTGAAAGGTGTGTTATATGTAAATCCAATGTTAGATTTGATAAAAATTAAATGACAGTTCCCTAAATTCCGACTAGACAATACATTTATGAAACTTAAGGTGACTTCCGGTTTCAAAATGCCGGCAAAAAGTCAAAAACTTCTTTTTTTATACTTTTAAGCAACTTTACAAGGGATGTAAATCCTTGAAAGATGTGTTATAGGTATGATCCAATGTAAGATATGATGAAACGTTCAAAACAGCTCCTAAGTACGACAAAACAACACATAAATGAAAACAAATAGTGACTTCCGGTTAAAAAATGGCGGAAAATACGTGGCAAATATTTTTTTTTATTAATTTCCATCAACTTAACAAGTGATAACACTCTTTTTTAAGTTTGAATGCCGAGTTTGGTTAGAAAGACAGGTTGCTTATCTTACAATTATCTGATAAATGCCTATACAACCCGTACAAAGAAGGCCAGAACAAAAGCATTTACAGTTACCAACACAGGTGGATTTTCGCCTCCGCATTTCAAAATTTCCTGACACGAGATGAAACGGCAGTCAAAGAAGTACATTTTGGTTTCCAACTGTCATTGAGTCTTCCTTTCATCCAACTCCAGTGATCATGACTTGTAACATGTACCTGTCGAATACATGAATCAGACTGAGCCCAAGAAATTCCTCCTTGATATACTTCTCTTGTGATGTGCTCTGGAAAAGAACCTCTTGTAGGCGGAATTACATCACAATGCCGCCGCTTCCAGGCAAACAATTCACATCGTGTCTCGCTTCATACTTAAGCCACAAAAAAAATCCTTTACATCTGGAAAACCTTACATTGTTAGCCAAGCTGACCTCTTCCCTTTCTCACGACAATTCGACAAAGCGCCACATCCACTGAGTGCATGGGCGAAAGAAAGAGCAGCTACACATGGAACAAACGCATTTGATATGTCACGTACAGGAAGCCATCAGAAGTCGTTATTCCTGCCATAAACTATCAACAATTTGGTCTACCTGATTTTGCGATTGATGCAAATCTTGATACTTTTACATCTGCGTCAGTACTACCTAAAATTACATTTTACAACACTTTTCATAATCATGCCGAACATGGACAAATATTCGTGTTTCTGCTTCTTCATGATTACCTGGGGATAGATAGGAAGTATCTTTGTGAAATTGCAAAGAATATTTTCACCATGAGTAACATACACATTTTTTTAAGTCTCTTAAGAAGCAATTTTGTCAGCAAGAAACTTGAACAATTTCGTTTCGTTGTCATCTTCACAGAGAAAACTACTACAAACCCTTTGTGTTCTACCAGAACTAACATTTTTCCATCTGGCACAAGAACCTTGCCTTTGTCTTGGCACAGCCTTTAAATTATTCATTTAGTAAACATCAAACACAATGTCTACTTTTGAATACTTATCGATGCAATATTTTATATAAGGCAGTATGACATCATTAGCATAATCATCAAATATTTTTGCCCAACTTTGTGACCTAGAATAAACAATTGCTTCCCCACCAACGATAAATGCGTCCGAATTTGGATCAGCAAATCGCAGAATGTTTCAAGTAAAACCCATTTACAGCGATTTAATACCACTATTTCAAGTGACATCCTGAGATAAAGACAGAGGAGCAGGTTAGTTTTTATGGATAAAGAAATATTCCAAGAAAACTGTCTACTGTGATAAAAAAATGAAAAGTCTTGGAAAGATATCGCAATCACTTTTAAGGTTCTCTAACTTTGTTTTTGATAAAGACGTTTCCAGATTAATTTTATTTTGGTTATAAAAAGCAGGTTCTACTTCGTATAGCATTTGCTTCAAAAGATCTTCGTATTGTTTGGACCAATATCTTTGAGTTTATTTTACATATCTTACCTGTTTCCGAATCAACAATATTTTCTAAATGGTGTATTTTGTTTTAAATCTGACGACTGTTCTATAAATGAATTTCCAGACTCATTCATCACTTTCCAAAGCCTTTAAAGCTGTTTAAAGAAATCTTATTGTGTTTTCGTAAAGTCTTCATTATGTCGTTGGTCTGTTGTAGAATTCATCTTCTAGTATACTGACTCCTGGTCCAGCAACCATCCATTCGCCCTTCACAATTGCATGATTTTGTTTTTGTGTCTGATCAATTGTGTTATAAGAAAGAAATTCGCTGATCTTACGTACAGTGAAATTATCCTTTTCAAAATAAAATCGTGATGTGCGGGACGGGAAGTCATATCTCGGAGACGGGTCGGTAGCAATCGAGCATAATTTACACGATCAAAACAATACGCTATCATGCTTTATATAGACTGTTTGAAAAGTACAAAATTTCACTCATGAAATGAGCATAATACTAAAATCAGATGAGGTTCTTAATTTATAATTGAACGCCAGGAATTAAACTGTGTTCGAGATAAACATTTTTCCTTACACCAGTCTTTTAAATCATTGAACGCTACAGAGTCATGACAGTATTATATATTCTGAGTTTAGCTTTCATAATCCGAAATTAACAATTCAAGCAAAATACAAGCGCCTGTCTAGTTGAAGGTACATTTGAACATACATAAAAAGAATCTGCCGTTCTTGGTGTTGCAATATTGGCTTCAGTAAGACAACATGTCCATCCCCTATTACGCAATATATCACCCAGAATTTTACAACAAGTCATTTCAATGTGCACTCCATCAAACAAGACTATACACATATCTTTTCCTTACAAATCAGGCCATTCCCACTGAATTTGCTTAGGCATTTTCAAAAGTGGCTGATCTACAGTTGCAATTAATATTTATCCGGGATTAACCACATTTTCGCCTTGACCATCGAGTACATGAGAATTGCCTGGTAGTGTATGCAAATCGCTCTTGATTTCTATAAATAGTTCGCACATGAGCAAAAGTGTTAAACACATGTGTATCATAACCTTGAAAAACGTTATTAAACCAATTCATTATATTATTAGAAATCCAAAAACACTAACCATATGGTAAATAGGTCAAATGTTTTCGAAAGAATTTTGTTACATTTGCGCGCATGCGCAAATACTGGATATGTCCAACGTTCATTTTTAATAAATATGTGATGTTAGGAAGGTATCCACCAAACCTGGTAATTGGTTTTCACAAAAAGAAGTCCAAAGGAAAGTTTTCCAGAAAAAATCAGTATTTTCAAACCAAAGAAAACAGCCATTTTAGAAAATATTTTTTTTTATTGGCCAGCAGTTATTTCCTAAAAGGTATATAATAATGATGGTTTGTGGTAATTTTCGTGCTCACAATTCCCTCAATTTTGCTTGCTAATATCTTCCACCATATATCGCCTTCTGTAGTATCATAGTCCGTTTACTTAAGATGAAGATGACGAAATATCATTCGGTAGTTTATAATAAATTTTATTGTTTTTTAAATTTTCGGGTTTTTCAATCGTTTTCTGTTAAGTTTTGTCTTTGTACATGTAAATACGAAGAAGTGGCATAAGTGCCGATGAGACAACTCTTTCAGTCACAATTTGTAAAAGTAAATCCTTATCATAATTATAGGTCAAAGAACGGTCAGCATCACGGAGGCTTGGTTCACATCGAACAGTAAGCTGTAAAGGGTTCCAGCACATATTAGTGTAAACCATTCACACAAGGAAACCAACAGTCCAATCAATACAAAAAACGAGAAGGGAGAAACAGTTTAGAATATGCTTTGCTTCACTCACAGTCTTTTCTGTTCTTTTCATAAGGTTCAACAAATGTAGTATATAATGAAACATTGGGGTTAGAACCCAAGGTTAGGAAAAAAAGGGGGGTAGGTTTATTTTAAAAAATATCATATATGTACAATCTTGAAAAGATAACGTTTGGTCCGAGAGCCTGATTATGAATAGAATAATGATAATGAATAGAATAAATTTTATTTTCAGAAATTTCATATACATGTATAACATCGATATAGCTTGGTTTTAGCTTCAGAGCTTAGTTAGTATTGCAGTTCAATCCCGACTTTTAGATGTTTTGTTAAAAAATACTAAAAACATTCATTTTTTTCGGAATCATGAAGTATTGTGAAATTAACAAATTTTCTCGTGTGTTTTTCCAAAAATGAGAAATATGTTAATCAAAGCTTGCATTGTAGTAACAAAGTTTAAATACTATCTGACCAAAATAAATAAAACATTGTGTGGGGCTCTCTTGAATTTTATCACCATGTTAACGTATTTTCTCCTTTGAAACATAGTTATTATTTGTTGAATTCTGCAGTATAGGGAATGTTCGGAATTGTTTCTTAACCTTTATGAAAAGACATACATTGAAAGATATATAAGCTCTTAACTACAATCATTAAGTATTATTACAACAGTTGCCCCTGTAACAAATTTCACCCATAACAGTCAATAAAATCATATATAATATAGTTTATTTAAAAAATTACATATAATTATGTTAATAATGTTCATTTTTCTAATGGGAATATAACTGCATGCTTTGCTTTGTTTCACTCCCATTACTGTCATGACTGTCTTTGCCCATTGAAAAGACTCAACAAATTCAAATATATACACTGTTGCATTTTTGGGGAGGATTGGAGGTTTGGTAGCTTTTGTTTGAATCGTTCTTAGATTAGGATCATGCACAGCTAAGGTGTACATTAACTACCTCAGAAAGGTTCAAATGTACTTTTAACTTATCCTCGACTTTGAAAGGGGTGTAATTCCATAAATTAGAAATAAACAGCTGCGCCATGAGCACATGTTATGCCCGTAGCTTTTTCAAAAAATAATAAAAATGTAATAACTTCTCAATGTAATATCACAAATTTGTGAAAAACTAAAGAGAGATTATGTTAATAGATATATTTTAAAACCCGTCACTAAAGTTTCATAACTGCTCATAACTGCTCAAAGCAATGTCTGAAAACCGGAATATTCCCCCTTTTTTATGAATAAAATCACTTTTATCCGTGACCTAAAAAGTATACAAATTAAAATTAAATATAAACAATTTATTGAACGAAGAATGGGAAAAAAAATGGGGAGAGTTTAAGATTGGAAAGTGAAACTTTTATTTAACTTTCTAAATTGCTGGCAACATTAAGATTGCAACAATACTAGTAGTTATAGGTGTCTACACAATATGTCAAATTCTTAATCATAACTAATTTATCTATTTAAATATTTTCTTGGGGATTAATTTATATATAGTTGGTATACTGCTATATATTTAATCCCGCCACATTCTCTATGTATGTGCCTGTCCAAAGTCAGGAGCCTGTAATTCCGTGATCGTTGTCTGTTTATGTGTTACATATTTGTTTTTTCGTTCACTTTTGTAAATAAATAGGTTTTCTTGTTTGAATTGATTTACATTGTCATTTCGGGACCTTTCATTGCTTACTATGCGGCATTGGCTTTGCCATATGATAACCTATAGTTATTTCTGTGTCATTTTGGTCTCTGGTGAAGTGTTGTTTCAATTTGGCAATTATACCACATCTTCTTTTTGATATTAACAGAAATGATATAAAAATAAATACAAGAAAGTCGAAAAATATCATATGGTATGTATGACAGAAATAAGGGCTGCAGAAAAGTTTTCCTGAAAGATCAAATGGTCACTTTTAGAATTTTTTTCACTTAACCAGGTCATTTAAGGTTGACTATACAGTTCTAAACTCAGTTGCGGATCCAGAACTGTATGTAAAGGGGGAGGGGGCGTTCCAGTCACACTTCAATGATTCCCTTTATGAGCAACCAATTTTTTCCACAATATGGATGGGGCAGCCCCCCAACCCCCCTCCCCAGATCCACATATGAAACTGATCTGTTTATCGGTTGGAACAATTTTTAAAGTATAAAACAAAGAAAAGTAACGCAAAACGAGCATAACTCGGAACATTTAAAGTGAGGCCAACTGAATTCAAATTGATCTCTGTTTTGTTGTAATAAGCATTGTGTATATGTTTCATAACATTTGGTTGAGGCAAACTAAAATTAGAAAATGGAAACCAACTTTGTGACGACTAAAGTACTGACGGACATGAGTGAAACTTATGATATGAGAAAAATCTTCACGATTGAAACAGAAATAAATAACCAAAAGTCACCATACCACCTTCAACAGTAAGTAAAGCACATACAACACAGTACCATATGAAGGCTTTGTAAACAGATATCAAACTAGTTTAAATGAAAATTACTTAAAATAAAGGTGCATTCCCTCTATTCCCATGTTTTATAAATCTGGTAAGAAAAGGTAAAATTTCATGTGGGAATTGAAGGAAAACTTGTGCAAACAAAGGATGGTACTATACAAACATTTTAAAATCAACTGGTAATTGACCAATGTTTTTTTTATTATAACAGGTAATAAAAGAGGGATGACAGATACCAAAAGGGACAGTCAAACTCATAAATCTAAAACAAACTGACAACGCCATGGCTAAAAATGAAAAAGACAAACAGAAAAACAATAGTACACATGACACAAAATAGAAAACTAAAGAATAAACAACACGAACCCCAACAAAAACTAGGGGTGATCTCAGGTGCTCCGGAAGGGTAAGCAGATCCTGCTCCACATGTGGCACCCGTCGTATTGATTATGTGATTACAAATCCGGTAAGTCGTCTAATTCGGAAAGACACATTCATGCAAGGGAAGGGAATTGTAGTTACGACGTACGGAACATATCCGATATCATTTGTGAAACGGTTATTCCATAGCGGTCAACCAACTCGTGATGGCGTCCGTAAAGTGTACGACGAGATGATTTCAACTTCACCATTTGGAATTCTTTATTTAATAGCTTCCTTGTGAGCAAAATAAGTTATTTTGGCATCTATGAATTCGTTTTTTTTTAAACAAAATAAATATGAAAGAAATTAAAACAATTAAATGAATTATTTTTATTACTTTTATAACACAAATTTAACTGTAGATTCAAGCAAGCATAATATAAAAACAAATTATACAACAGCACTAATAAATATGGCACATTGTAGCAAAAACATTAGACAATCACTGCATACAAGTCTATTAAAGCTTATCAATCCATTCCACGTGAAGAAGGCGGGGGGCTGTATCACCAAACTCTACTGTTGTGACTTCCTGGGTGCATACTGGATCATGGTCAGGGCGTTGAAGGCTTCCTTATATTTCAGAAGTTTAATTTGTTTAAAAATGTTTGGATGTGGATGCATGCCATGATTCTTCAGCTTGCTGTACCATCCCTTTAGATGATTTGTTGTCCTTAGTTCTTATGTTAAGTAGTGGTTCCAAAGGTGACTGTTCTGTTTAACCCAATATGTTGTTACATAGTGTGTAATTGCTGTGTAGTTGATGTTTGTATCAATCTGATATATGTCTGTTAGGGCATTTAACCACACATTTGCAATCTCAGCAAAGGGTATAAGTGGAAGAACAGCAGCACGGCATACTAGTTGATGAGTATTGTTGTCATCCTTGTATTAAATCTGAAGACCTGTTTCTTGTACTTTTCTCCAGATACATTGCGTGTTGTTGAAGAAATAGCATTTTGCATTGATGCCAATAAATATGTATGCTGCATTTTAGAGTATACCTTTAATCCACATCTTTTTTTATTATACTTGGTTATAATATTATTTATATCATGATTTATAAGTACAGCAGACAAAAGTTTAAGATTACAGATTAAAAAAATAAAAAATAAATCTGTATTATACCTAAACAGTGTACCAAATATGTTATGCTTAAAAAAAAATACAGGTAAATTTTAGGTGTAATTCTAATTAACCTTTATTGTTATAAAAACATTTTTTTTATCAAAACATCTATTGTTATTTGCCAGTGGGAATAGAAGGAATACTATTTATAAAAAGTGGGAATAGGAGGAAGACACCCTCCTATTCACACTTTTAAAAATCACGATTCCTTCAATAGATGCTTTGATTAAATATAAATTGTTTTTATAACAATCAAGGTTAATGTAAAATTCACCAAAGATTAACCTGTATGTTTTAATAGAAAACATAGTTGATACACTGTTCAGTGGTGGATCCAGGGCGTTGGGGGAGGGCCCCCCTTTTTTTACCATCAATGCGTTTGACTGAGAGCATATAGTTGTAATCCCCACCGCTTTTCTCTGGATTGGGAACTCCCCTTAAATAAAGAATGAGTCAAATAAACAGAAGTTTACGTAATATATGATTAAAAAATCGTTGAATTTGTTAATCTAAAATTAGAAATACAGCATATAATAATTTATCAACACAAACCACTGTTGTTTTTAGTACACACAACGTTTCTGAAGAAAAACACAAAGAACAGGGATCTCGGTTCCATACTGCTATATGTCACTGTACCGCCTTCAATAATGAGCAAAGCCCATACTACATAGTCAGCTACAAAGGGACCCGAAATCACAAATGAACAAAAACATCAACATGATCAATGTAACAATAATGGTTAACTTTTAAAAAATTTGACTTGGATTGAGATTACATCATTGGTATCAATGCCACCTCTTCTAATATATATTTGCAACGATCTGATGAGTTTTCCTACATATTTGTATCGAAAGAGATTAATGGTATACTCCCGCAAATATTTTATTCCCCGGTATTATGTACGTGTCTCCTCCCAAAACGGTTGTGTCCGATAGTGGTATACCAAACGTGTTTTTCGTTTATTATTGTGTACATGAATTAGGCCGTTAATTTTTATTCGTAAACTGTTTTTTTTAATATGTTATATAACATCACAAATAATAAAGATTACAATCATTTGACAGGCAGTCGAATATTTTTTTTTTTTTTAACGATAACAAATATTTTATTCAATCATTTCCTGTTATACAAATACCTAGGTAGCCCAGGTCGCATACTTAGGGGCCCTGTTTTTTTACAGCCTCACTTGACTAGGGAAAATATATTTAAATAACCATTACAATTGATTTTCACACCTAATAAGATCACTGTATCACATCACTATCGTATATCCGGTTCACTGAACAAAACATGTGTTGATTTATACTAAAAATACTTTAAAATTTGATTGCAAAAATACGTTATAGTTTGACTTGAATAATTTTGATGTGATTGAACAGAATTTTAAAGTATTCTTTAATATATATATATATGGATTATAAAAAAGGATAAAGCACATGTGATGAGTACACATGTATTACGAAGGATAATATGTGTGGTAATTTACTTATGTAACTAATATGCAAAGGCATAGATTCAAATAATAATTACAATAAAAAATATTGTTTTTTTCTTTCTGTTATAATCACATAGTGTTCACCATACATTAAGATAAGTATATATGGAATTGAACACACCTTTCGTTTAGAGCAGTAGAACTAAGTACATCTTCCTAAATTTATTCGATAAAGAGTTTACTTTTCGTTTTGCATATATACTTTATATCCGAGCGTAGCAGAAGAAATTTTAATTCGTTTTTCATGTGCATTTTTAGCATAGCCTGTATAGACTGCACATTCAGTTTAATTTTATCGAATTTGCAGTTATTACGTATTTTCCAACTAGGCCATTTGAAATAAAGTATTATTGAATTAACAATGAAATTACTCGAATTCTCTGTACCAATTCCCAATAAAATATCTTTTTCAACGAGAACCTCGTCGTTTATAAAGTTACAAAGTTGTAAATATAGTAACCGTTTCTACCAATGGTTTACCATTGTTACATTGATAAAATAAATGCTCAAGAGTTTCAATATTATTAATTTCATCACATAAATGACATTTTCCATTTGACATGCGCAATTTTTTTAGTTGGATTTCTGTATGTATAATCCTGTGTATACATTTCCATTGAAATTCTTCAAATTTTCTATTAACATTCATTTTACTTAGATTTAGCCTAATTGTTTCCCAATTTATATACTCGCTATACAAATTTTCCCATTTTGTTTGACACTTAGGGGTCTCAGTTATGTTAATGTTTAATTGAACATATGTTCCTTGTTTTTAATGATTTTATTGTCTGGATTTAGAAATTCAAGGTTTTCAGAAATTTTTATTTTGTTGCTTTTTAAAGCAGGTTGATCATCCTTCTTTTTTTTAAATCTGCATGAATGTTTGTGGTATGGAACTTTTGATTACAATAACGTTTATCTTTTAATTGTCTATATATTTCGTTGCACGATTTAAAATCTTTGGTATTATTGTCCCATATATCACTAAGAGTTTTGATCTGACTTCTTGAAAAGGAAGAATAAAATAAAGATTTGCCCTGAAATAAAATATTTGAGTTTCCAAATAATCGCTGTTTCTTTACTTTCATTTCGTTAAATATACCCTGTGTGATCTTTGCCAATTTTGACCATGGATGTAATGCGCTTTTGTAATAATGTGGTAGGTTTTTTATCTCAAGACCTGAAAGGTCAAAACATTTACACAGAAAAAGTTCATCCTCAAATTTCTTATCACATTTTTTAACCAAAATTTACCTATTGCATTCCAACTAGATAATGGCTTATGTAATATCGAATATAAAAATTTGATATATTTACTTTTTATCCAACTATCTAAATTGACCATCCCCATGCCAACCTTTTTAACATCTAAACAACAAACCTTCCGGTCTACTTGATTTACTTTCCCATCCCAAATAAAATTCAATATTATCTTTTTCAATTCTTTTTTGTATTTTTCGGGTTTACCTCTTATCTCTAACTCATAACCACACACTGATATAATTAATTTTTTAACAATAAGGACTTTTCCAGAGTAAGTCAATTTTCGACTTTTCTAGACGTGTTCACAATTTTGTACTTTTTCAAATATTGATTTCCAAATTTTGTCATTGTCAATGTTATAACCATGGTGAATACCTAGTGTTTTTATGTTATCTGTTGTCCAGCTTATCTTTTTAAAAGTAGGTCGTTTGCGTTTATTTGCGCCAATATTTATTCCCTTAGTCTTTTCGTAATTAATTTAAGAACCGATGCCTATTCATATTTGTCTAATATTTCAAAAGATTTGTATTACAGAACTTTCATTTTTATTAAATAATTTTCTGTCGTCTGCAAAAATATTTAATTTGGTTTCTATTAGCTCCCTATTTTCTTCCCCAGGCAATATAATGCCTTGAATGTCTTTTTCTGCCCTTATTGTACAGACCAAGGGCTCTGCCTGTAATATATATTAAAAGGGGGCTACAGGACAACCCTGCCTGGCTGATCTAGAAATTGAAAAATATTTTGAGACGTAGCCATTTGTTTTAATACACGTCTTTGCACTTTTCAAAAGCATTTGAACCCAACCACGATAATTGTCCCCAAAATTAAATTCCTTCATAACGAAGTCAAGCCATCCCCGTTCCACCCTATCAAATGCCTTTTGTTGGTCTAAAAAGACAATTATATCATCTTCATCTTCATCATCAATATATTTTATGATATCCTGTATCATTCTATTTGCTTCCGTTATATGTCTGCCTTTTACAAACCCTTTTTGGTCTGGATGTATAAGCTTAGGAAGGACTATTTTAAATCTTTCTGCTAGTATTTTAGCTATAATTTTATAATCGCAATTCAGAAGTGTAAGAGGGCGCCACTTACGTATATTTTCCCGTTTCCTGCCCTTAAATAATAATGATTAAACTCCTTTATATTGCGAATCCGACATTGTTTTGTCATTAAATATTTCTTGCAATAACGTACAAAATTCTTCTTGTATGATATTCCAAAATATTACATAAATATCAGATATGATCCCGTCCTCCCCTGGGGATTTATTTGTTTTTATAATTTTTAGAACTTTCATTATTTCCTCCGCGGTAATATCACGGTCAATAATTTTTTGTCGTCATCGTTTATTTTATTTTCTATGTGACTGGTTAAATCTTTAGCACTTTCCAAATTCCATCCCTCGGAGCTAAATAAATTTGAGTAGAATTAAATTGTTTATTTAGTATTTCGTCTATATTGTATTTAAAATGTCCATTGTCTGTTTTAATTCGACTCCATAATTTATTTTTTCCGTTTTGCTTTTCGAGATTGAAGAAGTAGCTCGACAATTTTTCCCCTTCTTCCGCCCATTTTACACGCGCCCTGATTTTAGACACCTCTGATTTGTTCTCATAGTAATTTTGATTAGTAATTCTATTTCTGATTTCTTATTGTCAACCTCCCCAGAAGTAGTACTATTTAATTTGAGCTTTTCTAATTTTTAATTTCTTTTCAAGGTTAATAATATAACTTTTTTGTGAATTTATGTTTAATATTTTCCTTACTTCCATTGTTAACTTTTTTATTTGTGATTTTTGCAGTCGAATAGTTGAATAGTTAGCAGTTGAATTATTTTAAGAAAGAAAAGTGGATTTGTCAGAGACTGATATTCATAGCAATACAGGAATACATCTGCTATATGCTTGGTAGTGGCATCGATATGATTCTTTGCAATTTGACAATTCTATGGAGTGTACGGACAAGAATAAACAGAATTGACAATTTGGTTCAGAATGCTATCGTGTAGTACATGCATTGTCAGTCTGTATTAGAACAAACAGCTTTGCGAATACTAGGACATTGCATGTCAATAAAGAATTGGCCGTTAATGACTTTTTCTATATGAAAAGGGAATTTGCCATCTTATGATATCTATCAATTTTTGTGTTCGTTTTTGAATCCTTTAGCTGCAGCGGCATTGTCATTTGTTTCTTTGGCTTTGGCTTTTGGATTTTGAATGGACGCTTACGACGTTAAGCTTCCCTTACAGTAATCGGATAACATAAGTGGAAAAAAAGGGGAATTCTAAATTGCTTTTTAAAAACTTATCATGCTAGTAAAGTACAAGCTGATAAAAATAAATGTATACAAGGTCTTTGCAAAAAATCCTTCGTATGTCTGGCATTGACCACAGACACCACATTTGAAAAGAAAATTAAGTTCTCTCCTTTTGTCTATTCTTTCTGAATTAAACATATACTATTTCATGCTTTTGCTTTGCTTACTATCAAACTTGGATTGATTAATGTCAACTATCAACATAAAATTGTATCCAACATTCCTTATTAGTACAATATACCGTATAGCGGGTAATGTTCGCGGGTTGCAAACTTTTGCGGTTAGAACAAAATCGCCAGAACGAATGCCGCCAATTTAAAACGGAACATTCAAAAGCATTGTTATAAGTTTTGAATCCGACAAAATTATAACCGCCAATCTATATCGTATGCAATATTCAATAAAAATCACGAAATTTGATACCCGCGAAATTAATCCTCTTTACGGTACATTATATCTTTGCAAATATTTAGGATGAAAATAAACTCATTATAGGTAACACTTTTTAAATTTTGAAGGCAGATGTGTGTTTAAAATATAGAGAGAATTGAGAGTCAAGCATTTTGAAATGTTTTGTCAAAACCAGTTTAAATAATTTACTCTTGGGGTAGATATTTCTTAGTATCTCGAATAGTTTAAAGTTTTTTTAAACAGTTAATACATAATTATGATCATATCGATGATAATTCGTGCAAACAAAGGAGTACTCATTACTGCAGTGATATTGGTTAGTGTCTCCATGTTACATTAGAAATTTGTAATAAATTAGGCATATAGATAAAAGTCAATACTTTTATTTTTTAATTAGTATGATTGCACATAGTTTATCCATTGAAGAATGTGTTAATTGAAATCACACAACTATCCACAACAAAGACCGTCGTCGCTAGCCTCAGAAGGTTCGCATGGAGTACATCGTTTATCAACCCCCGGGTCAGTTATAGGACACACAAAAGGAAGATTACAACCCAATTCTGAAAAATACAATATATTGTCATTAGGTTAGTGCCAGGGTTATAATTTAGAACGTTAGTGCCAGGATTATAATTAAGAACGCCATACGTGTGTTTCGTCTACATAAGACTCATCAGTGACGCGCATATCAAAATATTGTATTCTATATATAAGTTAACTATACGAAATACATCGTCCTTGAAGAGAAACCAGGTTCGCAACGGTCATGATATAATAAATTGACAATTGATGTAACACTACAAAATGTTTCGCTTATTTTTTGTCATTGTATTTCTCAATTTGACTTTGTGTTCTTTGTGTTAGCTATGTTTTGAGCGATACCTTTTTAATTGGAGATTAGCTTTATTCATATTAACTAACACATATCATTATTTTCATCACATATATATCATGAAAACTGATGTTGAAACTTTTTGTTGAATGAAAAGCATATCTCGTTTTTTTCGTCTGCATGTGGTGTTGTTTTTATTTGAACTCTTAAACATTTTAATGTCTTGCTGAATTATATTAGAAATATAAATGATAAATACTCACCAGGTACCGAAACTATAAAACAGAACAAAAACTCTTATTACAATGAAATCAGTTTATTATATTATAAGTAAACAGTCTGCGTATTATCTGTCTTGGCTTTTCAAAAGTTCATTGACTATTTACTATTTGCACACTTTTTTAATGATATTGCTTATATATAAATATATATATATGAAGATATGACAATGAGACAACTTTCCATCTAAGTAAACAAATAAAATTGAAGTATGTCTAACTGTCATAATAATATAAGAAAAGAAGATGTTGTATGCATGCCAATGAGACAACTCTCCATCCAGGTAAACAAATAAAATTGAAGTATGTCTAACTGTCATAATAATATAAGAAAAGAAGATGTGGTATGAATGCCAATGAGACAACTCTCCACAAGAGAAACAATTTACACCAAAATAAAAAAAAATATATAGTGGATACAAAAAGAGTGCAAATAAGTCTAACGATAATTTTTAACCTGAATTTAGTTTTAAGAATACTGCTAGTTTGACACCTCCTACTATACTATGAGAAAATGATATAGAAAAATATTAACTACCCTTCTTTATTTTCAATTTCATTTGAAATATTGATTTGTTTAACATATGAATCGTTTATATTAACAAATGAAGTAGAACAGAAAGTCTCCTTCATTGCATTAATCAGTCTTGTAGTAGTTACATGATGTTTAGATTCAATGATGTTTAAGAGTTTGAGAATATAAATACATGAAAAGAAGATTTTTAAGAAAAAAACATATATTATCTAAAAACAAAATTGTCTTTAAAATGCAAAACAATACGTTAAATGAAAACATAAAAAAACATACATACCAATTTTGCAGTCTACAAACATATTCATACATTAATTTTATCATAAACAGCTAATTATATTCGAATAAATATATTCCTAATATTAAGTCGGAGACATTCTAAATTAGCCTGATTTTGGGTAAAGAAAAGAAACATCTAAATAAACATTCTGCTTTGGCTAACGCTTTCTACTCGTTATCGTTTTCGAGTGGACTTATTATATTTTCTCTATTCAAATACTTATAAAGGTTGAATATCTGTATCAAAAAAGTGTATCAAAATAAATACTAGTGTGTATTAACAGTTAAATAGGAATTTGAAGGTGAAGCAACTGATAAAAATACATTTTATCCTTTACTACTGTGCCGCTATTTTTATTAAGACATCTTAATAAAATGAACTGTTCTTAAAACATCACTGAAATTATAAGCAGACTGTGTTCGCAGTATGATAAAACATTGTTTTAAACTTTGAGTTTGATGTTTTTCAAATTTATCCAATTTTAACAAAAAGTTGTTTTCCCTTTTTAAAATATTGAGCTTCACAACATGGGATTCAAGTTAAAAATATTTGATTTTGATTCACGGTTTAAAATATGATTGACGTATGTTACGAATGTAATTACTTACCAGTGGTATTCACATCTATAAATACAAAAATGAAGCTAACATAAATTTTGATAAAATAAAACAACAACTTACTAGGGAATATATCAAAAGATAGCAACCCGACCAAACAGCAGAATATAGTTAAACGACAATCAATACCAAATAGACAAACATTATAATACCGATCCAAAGTAGTTGAATGATGATTTCGTAAAATATAAAATCACTAAAATACTGAAGTTTGAGAAAAATCAATTCGGAAAGTCCATAAACACATGGCAAAATCAAATATCAAAATTCATCAAAACATCTAAAATCTATAATTCAATACCATCTTGTTTATGTATGTAGTAGAAACTTAATAGTTGTATACGTTGGTGTAGCAACTGCAAAATTTTGGATATCTTTGTCTATTCAATAATAGTTATTTGACTAATAAGAAATACATGCAATTAATACCTACCGTTTAAAAGTTCCGGTGCAATAAAATCCTTTCCGGTGCACACGTCACACAAAGTTGGATTTCCAGTAAATGCCTCTGAAAATAAAAATACAACTTGTAAGTTTTTTTATATGATAATTGGTATACTTTTTTAGAAATATCACCTACTCTTCTAGATCTTCTCATAGAAGACTTCGGAAGTTAAATGTATAGCTTGTTTTTTCTTGCGATTTGAAAGAACATATAATATTGATATCAAAATTGTATGTTTAACGATACCTTTATAAATATCAATATATACTTGTATCAAACTAACAATGTAACATTCTTTAGAAAGTATGATGAGGTGTTAAAACAAATATGGTTACTTCACAAATGCTCATGTGATAACTGTAATTTAATTTTTCGTTATTTTTTAATTTTACTAAATTACGTACCTAAATAATTGAAATAAACGCAAAAGTATTATACCGCGGTTCAAAACTCATAATTCCATGGACAAAAAAAACAAACTCGGGATAACAAACTAAAACCGAGGGAAACGCATTAAAAATAAGAGGAGAACAACGACACAACACTAAAATGTAACACACACAGAAACGGACCAAGCATCCGACAATATCCCACGAAAATAACAAAAATAACATCAAATCCAAATACCTGAATTTGGGATAGACAAGAACCGTGACATGTCCTACCGCAATGTGAATTTACACTAAAAAATAAGCGAAAACAAACGACGCAACGTTAAAAGGTGACACACACAAAAACGAACTAAAATATTACAATGACCATATTCCTGATTTGGTACAAGACATTTTTAATAATTGAAAAACATGTATTGTATTAGTCTTGTAAACAATAACTATGTATGAGTAAAATCTTATTGCGTTATAGCTACAATAGTTATCAAAAGGTACCAGGATTATAATTTAGTACGCCAGAGGCGCGTTTCGTCTACATAAGACTCATCAGTGACGCTCATATCAAAATAGTTATAAAGCCAAACAAATACAAACGTGACTTACTCCATTCAGTTCTAAATAAGACTAAGAAGTCAGCAGATATTGTAAACCTCGAGTTCTTCAGGCAAATATAAGAAACTACTCCATTAATTGTACGTCTGAAAAATAAAAACAGAATACGAAATTTCATTAAATGATTATTTAAAGTATATTACATTTTTTAAAATTGCATTCTTCAGGAAAACATAAGACACTACTCTTTCAATTTTACGTCTGAACAAAATAAAACAGAATAAGACATTTCATTTAATGATTATTTAAAACATTCTACATTTTTTAATATTGCGTTCTTCAGGCAAATATACGACACTACTCCTTCAATTTTACGTCTGTAAAATAAGAAAAGAATAAGAAATTTAATTACATGATAATTCATAGGATTTTACATTTCAACATTGACATTAGCAACTGACATGGATATGTGTTTCTGATGTTAAAATGCCATCGCTATAACATCATCAATGCAAGAATCTTAGGGTTTGAACTGTTCGACAGTAAAACAACACAGATTCACAATGCAACATAGATGATATCAATAGGTACCGGCTCTATTGTCAACATGTGTCTATAAAATAGTCATGTCTCATTGTTATGCATAATACATAAATGTTTGGTGTTATCACATGTATGGGCTAGAACTAAACAAAGGGGCAGGTCCGGTTTTGCCTCAAATTTCAGGTTCATCTGTCAAAAGATTTCGGTCATGCTGAAATATGAAAATCTATGAATTATGCCAAAATATGTAACTTTTCAGATTTTTTTTTGTCAGAAATATAAGTGGCCGCATCCGAGTTCATCCTCAATTTTTAAATATGTTATGTATTATCATCAAATACAACTTACATTTCAATATTATGAATGAACACAGATGCGGCCGCTTTCATTTAAGACGGAAATCGTCTAAAATTTAACTAAAATACTTAATTGTGAAAATTTTAATAATTTAGCATGACTGAATGATGCTGGAACCGATATATATGCTTATATTGTAAGGAACAGCCCATAGGTATGTAGCAGAAACATTGTTCTTTCAAATAAAAAACTCAAAATCGACATTATAACAATTTTGAAAAACTGCTATATTTCGGGGCCAAAAAGGGGTCTTACTGAACCTACTCCTTTCTCAAAAAGGCAAATTTTACATGTGTTTTTCTCAATTCCAGTACTTTTCAAGAACGATAATCAAAACATATGATTCATACTAGTCTTGTATTATTAAGTAAGTAAGTATTAGTGATAACAAATTTCAGACAAAAATATCATTATAGTCACAGCCATAAGTAGCAACAATGGATTAAAACAAGCGTCTTACTAATATTTCAGAAAATTAAATTAAAGAAAAATAGAAAATATAAAAAAAGAATTGCTTACCTTAGTACATAGAAAGGTCCAGATCGATGAACACAGTCCGTTTTATACTCTGTGCCGTTTACAGAAAGTGTGTAAGTTGACGCGTCGAACTTTACCTGAGAACCAGTAGCGTCACCATTATCTGCAAGCCAATCATAAAGCCTTTTTTGCGCTTTGCACGGGAAATTACATTGACCTGTGGCATAATCTACAACAAATGTATAATTTAGATGAGCATGATGAAGTTTTAACTTGATTGTCAATGTCATTCTGTTTAAAATCTAAATTTTAAATATATATTTGTACTCGTTCTCTCTATATTTAAGTATCGACACTTGAAAATGTCGAAACAATAATACAACTGTAATATCACATGACATTTTTTAGAAAAGATTGGCAATGGGTTTTTTATCTTCTTTTCCAAAGATCTTTTAGAAACCCAACTATTGTGATTTCAGAATTATTTTTTGTTTATTTAATTACACTTACCATACGATAAAAGCAGTACAAAGGCAAGTATATAGCTCTTCATCGTGCAAGTGTTTATACGTGCAATCAGTTAGAAAGTGTAGGGTGTAATGATTGCACAGGGAATATATACTGATCACTATTATATAAAATGTCCTTTTGTAACATAAGGAAATGATTATAAACATTTTTAAAACATAATAATTGATTATGAAATTTCTTGTTCGATAATAATATGCATACAACATGTACAACATGTTAACTTGGGTTGTATTGTTTTATTTGTCGCAAGATTCGAATAAATTTGAAAATAATCTGAAATTTAAAATATTTCGACTGCACTAAAGAAAGTCATCGATATTTCAGTAAATATCGTGAAAAAAACAACTAATCAAACAATTTGTTTTGGTTAAAAATAAAAAGAAGATGTGGTATGATTGCCAATGGGACAACTATCCACAAAAGACCAACATGGCACAGACATTAACAACTATAGGTCATCGTACGTCCTTCAACAACGAGCAAAGCCAATACCGCGTATTCTGCTATAAAAAGCCGCGATAAGACAATGTAAAACAATTTAAACGAGACACTAACGGCCTTATTTATGTACAAAAATGAAAGAAAAAAATATGTAATATGTTATATATGTGTCCGACGACAGGGAATTTTTGGGTTCAATCTCATCTAGGGGTAATAACAAGATTTCAAAGAAAACTAATGATTATTTAATGTCTGTTTTCCTTGCAAAGCTATTGACGTCGGGCTTAGGATTTTGTCGCAATTATATTCTACTTAGCGGAGAAATTATCCTACACAAATATAAAAAATAAATATGTGAATATAGCGATGACATAGCAATGTAAATCCCTTATAGATAAAACACTTCATTTACTATTCCCCATAATTAAAGTCATATGAAGCTTCGGATTTATAAAAAAAAGTCAAACATATTTCATATAAGAATTGCATTGATGAATTTCAATGTGAAAGGGGTGAACGTTTATTGTTGTAGTATCAAAATTTCACAAATTTGAAGATATTGATTTATTTACTTCTTAGAAACAAATTTGTCGATATTGTCTCGTATGCAGTGACCTTAACTACGAAACCTCTCTTCGGCCAAACTTGACAAAAAAATATAAACTCCCCTGTTCCTGACGGGTAATATAAATAACAGATTCTTGAAAAACACATATGATACAACAAATCATGTAACAACTATATTAAAGATACATATCATAGGTCTTTCAATTTTTTCACGATTCCGTCCAGATACCCGCCTTTAAGTCCCTCTTCACACGTGCTCTGTTTGTATTTTGTATCCCCGTCACGATCTGTTCGGCAACAACTCAACAGTGTAGTAGTTTGTAATCTACTACCTCTGAATGAATTATTACCTGTAAATAATACGTTTCAGATATTTAATAATCAATATTAAAAATGTGCTTACACGACTTAGTTTAGTATACAAGTATGTGCATGCATTGGTCCAATAATTGCGATAACATTTCTGATTTTAAAAAGTTCGTCTCATGACTTAAATATTTTAAGAGACATCATTGACATATGTATGTATTTCAGTTATTATCACCAACCCTCTCATGTATAAACCCATGTAATATAAAATTTGATATGTCTGGGTTCATGTTTTCTTTACGGTTTGGCTGGTATTTCAGCGTAGTACATACACGTGTTTTAATATGCTTTTTTCTCTCAATTGCAATTATCATACATAATGTATGAACTGGTAATATTTGTTTCTTACAATATACCAAATATTTTTGAATTTACAATTAAAAATTATTTATTTGATTTCATCATATTAATATAAATACTCGTTTATATAGAAAATTGGAGTATGCAGTTATGTGAATTGACATGTAAAATGTTATAAAACCGCTGATCATTCTATACTGTTTGAACTTTATTTGTACCTCAGAAAAAAAAAATGTAAATGTACATGCATAATGTTATAAAATGGCTAATCGTTTGATACTGTTTGTACTCTAGTTGTACTTTCAAAACACATTTGAAAATGAACATGTATAAATGTTATAAAATAGCTGATTATTTTATACTGTTTGAACTTTATTTGTACCACAGGAAAAAATATGTAAAAGTACAATACAAAGGTTCTTTTTCATTTACATGTATATAATAAGGAACCTTTTTTTCAAAATTAATTATTTGGTAGGCGTTGTAAGATATGTCACGGTGTTGTCGCCAGGGCTTTGCTTGAACCTGTGATTTTGATTTTTGGCCTTCAATGTTTGTCTCTGAAATTTTATTAACTATGTATTTGCATTCAGGTATCACAGATCAATTTATTAGTTCATAGTGTTTTTTGATTGAGTTAAGGCTTGCAATTGTCATTCTATCGTGTGTTTTTCTATGTTGTGATGTTAAACTTTTATACAGAACGAGGGAGAAGGTTTGATACAATTACAACGTTTAATCCAACTGGAAATATATGCACCTGTCCTAAGTCAGGAATTGATACGTGTTTCTCGTTTTTCGTTTTTTTATATAGATTTTACCGTTTGTTTTCCCATTTTAATGGTTTCACACTAGTAATTTTGGAGCCCTTAATAGCTTGTTGTTCGATGTGAGCCAAGGGTCCGTGCTTAAGGCCGAACATTGACATATAATACTTTACTTTTATTAATTGTTATTTGGATGGAGAGTTGTCTCATTGGAACTCCTTTGTCTATATATAAATGTTATAAAATGGCTGTTTGTTGGATACTCTTTATACTTTAGTTGTATTTCAGAAAAAAATATGTAAATGTACATGTATAAATGTTATAAAACCGCTGATTTAAAATGGCTGTTTGTTGGATACTCTTTATACTTTAGTTGTATTTCCGAAAAATATGTAAATGTACATGTATAAATGTTATAAAACCGCTGATTTTTTTTATAGTGTATGAACATGATCTGTACTTTAGAAAAAAATTATGTAAATGTACATATTTCCGCTAGTATTTTTGTCCATCTGATGAGTTAAGCCTTTTTCAACTGATTTGTATAGTTCGTTTTTATGTTGTACTGTTATACCACTGTCCGGGTTAGGGGAGGGTTGGGATCCCGATAACATGTATAACCCCCTCACATTATTTATATAAGTGCCTGTCCCAAGTCAGGAGTCTGTAATTAAGTGGTTTTCAATTGTTTATGTGTTACATATTTGTTTCTCGTTTATTTATTTTTTATTCAAATAAGGCTTTTTATAGCTGACTATGCGGTATGGGCTTTGCTCATTATTGAAGGCAGTATGGTGACATGTAGTTGTTAATGTCTGTGTCATGTTGGTCTCTTGTGGACAGTTGTTTAATTGGCTATCATACCAAATCTTTTTTTTTGTATGTATTAATGTTAATTTTTAATGTTATAAAATGGATGATTGTTGGATACTGTTTGAACTTTATTTGTACTTTAGAAAATATATGTAAATGTACATGCATAATTGTTATAAAATAGCTTATTATTTAATAATGTTTGTACTCTAGTTATACTGTATAATCAAATATGTAAATGAACATGTTTAAATATTATAAAACAATAGCTGATTGCTGGATACGGTTTTTACTGTAGTTGTACTTTAGAGAAAAAAAATTATGTAAATGCACATGTATAAATGTTATAAAATAGCTGTTTTTTTGTTACTCTTTGTATAATAGCTGCGCATTACGCCCTCAGTAAGCCATGTGTTTCTCAACGAGCAATGTTCGGTCGATCATGCAGAGCTAATGACGACAATTACATATAAGGAAGTTGTACTCACAAATTATTTGTAGACACTTAAAAATGCATTTAGATTTTAATCAATGTCTAGAAATACGATCATTGAACTGTAGTGTACTGTTTTGTACTTGTGTTTGTCGCATTGTCAAGCCCTTTGTTCAGAAGACTTTTCTATTTGATTTTGTCTTCAACATATTGTTTCGATCGTCAACAGTGAGTATCATGCAGTCAAAACGCGCATCCGGTGTACACGTTCAATCCTGTTTTCATTAATGTGTGTTCTTAATTGACGTAACTTAATGTGTGAAAAGCATTCACAACAAATCTATTCACATTTAAAAAGTATTCTATTGAAATTATGATAAAGATAATATTATTTTTTTGAACAATCAAGATTATCGTTGATTTCACCAATACATGCTACATTGTGTTATAAGTAATTAAACAAAAAAATGAATTTCAAGGAAAATTCAAAACGGAATTTGTTTCAATCTATTATCTCCCTAGACCAGGGTGATAAAAGTGATATGTTTGAAATTTTTGGAGGGTGAGGAGGGTGTTTGTTGCAATACATGTCATGCATGCAGTTATCAGAAGAAGTACACCAAATTAGAAAAAAATTCACGAAATGATTAAAAATCTGTTTTAACAAGTGAAATTCAAAACAGAATTGCTAATAATGTACATTATGATACATGTAACTGATTTTGTTTTTATCTTATCAATTACTTTATGGTAGCTTATCCATGTTATGTATGACCATGTAAATAACCATGTAGTACATTATATTACATGTACGTGTATGTTGAAGTACATTTGTATGTTTCATACCTAGTAAGTTCTTGAGCAGAAAATGCAAGTAATAATACATTTTGAGGAGTTGTCACCGTCAATTGTCGATTTGACGATCACAAATGCAGTTTTACTGAAGACGAATAGCGGAGACAGTAAAACGGAGAGTTGCGTCTGTCAAATCAAGATTGTTTATTATACACAAAATGTAATTGCATTATAATCTAATGTATTATATTTAAGCATTTATGGTCTCGAAATATCGGTTGGGACTGAGAGAGTCTTAATAACTAATTAACCCTTTTCATTAAATCATCCGTTCTAAGGAAAAAATAGTGAAATCACGAATAAGTGGGAAAGGTTAATATTTTCCAAACATCCAAATATAGCACCAAGAAAAATGTACTGTATATAATGGTCTCACATTACAAATTAAGAACAATACAAACTTTACAAATTAAGAACAATACAAACTTTACAAATTAAGAACAATACAAACAAGTTTTGTTGATTTCTGAGATACACTGTGTATCACGTGTTCATTATATTGCATGGTTCTTAGCCAGACTGCTCTTTAAATAATCATGCAGAGGGAAATGCTTTACTTATAATAATGATGCGGTCGATGCCACTGCTGGTCAGTAGTCAGCACTTCGGTGTTGGCATGAATATCAATTATATGGTCATTTTTATAAATTTTCTGTTTATAAAATTTTGGATTTTTCGAAAAACTAAGGATTTTCGTACCCCAGGAGTATATTACCTTAGCCGTATTTGGCACAACTTTTTGGAATTTTGAGCCCTCAATGCTCTTCAACTTTGTATTTGTTCGGCTTTTAAACTATTTTGATCTGAGCGTCACTGATGAGTCTTATGAAGACGAAACGCGCGTCTGGCGTATACAATTATAATCCTGGTACTTTTGATAACTATTTACACCACTGGGTCGATGCCACTGCTGGTGGACGTTTCGTCCCCGAGGGTATCACCAGCCCAGTAGTCAGCACTTCGGTGTTGGCATGAATATCAATTATATGGTCATTTTTATAAATTTTCTGTTTGTAAAACTTTGAATTTTTCGAAAAAATAAGTATTTTCTTACCCGAGGAGTAGATTACTTTAGCCGTGTTTGGCACAACTTTTTGGAATTTTGGGTCCTCAATGCTATTCAACTTTGTATTTGTTTGGCTTTTAAACTATTTTGATCTGAGGGTCACTCATGAGACTTATGTAGACGAAACGCGCGCCTGGCGTATACAATTATAATCCTGGTACTTTTGATAACTATTAACCTAGTATGTTTAATTTGTAATGCTGATTTTGTTGTTTTCTGTACTGATCATGTTAATCAATTGTTTGGTTTCAACTGATCGTTTTTTTCTTTATAATGATTTACATGTGTGTCATATGTGTGTCGTACATAGATTTCAATCGACATTAAAGTTTCTCCTTGTTGAATGTCATATGGACAGTTACCTCCATGTGTTTTCAGTCATAGCTTTGGTCTCTGTTTGATAGTCATCTGATTGAAAAAAAACGACTCCATTTATTTATGTTCTTTTCTATTATCAAAACATTCATGTAAGTTGTTAAACATGTTTAAGATATAAATGATTTGGTCACATTAACATGGTCCAATAAGTGTTTCGTGAATTTTTACTTATGTTTTTTTTTCACAAATAGACTTTATTTTTGTAGCGTAACATTTACATACATTTTAGTGTTTAATTCTAGCCTTTACACATATAGCATTCTAATGAAAAGAAAGTTTTGCCAGACCGTTAAAAAAGTTCGTACGTTGCAATTTCAGTGTTATTAAGATCAAAAGCTAACGACAAACTTAAACCTGATAACCAATTTATCTGTCTTTCAAAATAATGTAATATGTTAATGTTTTTGTTAGCTACCAGGCTCATATTGATTTTTTAAATGTTTAAATGTGTTATATCAATTTAGAAAAAAAATCTGATTTCAATAAATTCGTGTAAAAATGATAAAAGTGAGTGACAGCCAAAACGTTTCTTTGTTATTCAACTGTAAATCACTAAAACCCAAATACGATTATTTATTGGGGGATAAAACAGTTTTTGAAATGATCACTTTACTTCATTAACGCATAGTGCATTTTTAACAGCAATTCTCAACAACTGAATATAAAGTTGCCAACAAATTTTAGGATTAAGACACACCATCATATAAAATGTTCAAAAATCATAGATTAGTGGGGTCGAAACAAAATGTTTCTATTGTAATATATGTAACACTCAGAAACATGTCCTTCCCCCCAAATGTGTCCGATTCCCCCAAACATGTCTAGTTGAAAACAGCGCCAAAGTCATTTGTCTAAACGCCCAAACGTGTCCAATCCCCAAAACGTGTCCATGCATATCAAGCGTTATTTGATTATTGAAATTTCATTAACGTATAATAATTGTACCATTTCATTAAAAATATAAATACGACACGTTAGTACTTTTTCAAATCGGCAGAATTAAACTGGGTTAAAGTGGGGGCGTCATTTAGGTTATATTGCATGTAAATTGTAGGCAAATACATGTATGTTTAGTTCAACTGTACACTTAACGGTTTAAAATGTCCCTTTCTCTGTGCATTAAAACGTTAATGTTCTATCTAATTATGCAACTGGACAATTCCCAATCAACAGTCTAAAGTGAATTTATTCAGTAGAACTGAAAAAACATTAAGACTTGTATGTTTTCTCTAAATATGCATGAAATACTGGCAACTGGACAATACGCAATCAACAGTCTGAAGTGAATTTATTCAGTAGAACTGAAAAACATTAAAACTTGTATGTTTTCTCTAAATATGTATGAAATACTTGCAACTGGACAATACGCAACCAATAGTCTAAAGTTTATCTTAACAATAGAACAGTAAAATAATTAAACCATGTATGTTAAAATGTAAAAAAAAAACAACAGGTAAATAGAACTGCAAAAACATTAAAACTTAAATGCATGAAATATTTGGCACTCGGGACGTTATGTCTCTCTATCGTGTGTCTTTAGTGATGCTGGAAACCTAAAATTTATTAAAAAAAACCAGATAACCAGTTTATGATTTGATGAACTTTTGAAATACGCACAAACAATTGACAAAAGTAGGGGGGAATGCTGTGAAAAACCCGCCATGCAATATTCGGTTAAGTACAAAAGGTAACATTGGAGTTAATAAGTACAAATTATTAACAAAGTTAACGATTAATTCAACTCCAGAATTATGTGCATTTTCCCTCTAAATGAATATGAAATACTTGCAACTGGACAATAAGCAATTTCAGTCAAAGTTAATTTATAATAACAGATTAATTTTCCAATTATTATAATCATTTAAAACCAACAATGTACTAACTAAATCTGATAAACGTTATCAGCGATTTTATTTAGGAGATACATGTACAGTATTAGCACTAAAAGACGTGTGACGTTTTAATATGGCGTTAAATATTGGACACGTTTTGGCGAATAACAATTACCGGACACGTTTGGGGGTTATGAAATTGGACACGTTTGGGGAATATGGTACATTTTGGACACATTTAGGGAGAAAAGACACGTTTTGGGAAATCGGACACGTTTGGGGGGAAGGACACGTTTGGGAGTGTTTATTATAAATTGTATTTTGAAAGTAAAGTTTTTGGAATTATCTAGTAAATTTGATTTATAGTTGCATTTTAATAATTTTACTCAAAAGGAATGACAAGTATATCACCAAATGAAGTAAAAAAAGCATCAAATGAACATTGACATTTTTTGTGAATTTTTCTGGTACAAATCTTTTGATTTTGCCATTGATAAGGGACTTTCCATTTTGCATTTTCATCGGGATTCAGTATTTTGTGATTTACTTTTTATGTAATGTTATTCCGTATGACGTGGCCTGTTTCTACCTGTATTTAACATTGACTATAATACACACTGATTCAATATGGACAGAACAAGTTACACATTGTAATGATCTTTGGGTCTGTCTGATGTGAGAGACCGTATACAAGTTCGTTTGTTCAATAAAACGTATATTGCAGTTATACACTGAATGAGTTTTGCAGTTCTACATTGATTTCCATTATTTATCTCAACTCTCGTGACATGTTTAATTGAGAGAATTTATACCAACAACAATACAATATGTTGATGCTTTGCAGAAGTTCGATCGATAAAAACGTGTAACGATAACAAACAAACGGTTATAGCGCAAAGAAAGATAACCCAAATGCATTGTATAGCCTTATGTGTTATCAATTAAAAAAAATGAATTTATTTGGAGTTCCGTAGTTTAGTTTGTACTTTTTTTATTATGTCCCTTTTTATTTATGAAGTACTTTAATAATGGTGATTACGTGCTATTTCAAACGGTTTCTCATATACATTCCCTTGTTTAAATGAATGACAACACTTACATGTATACACTATTCCTGGTTTATGGACCCATCTTTTCACAATCAATGAGGAACTTACATGAACTACTGTTTCAACAATATGACTAATGAATTAATGGATACATTGTCGATACCAAGTATACTCCAATGGCATAAATTTGAGACAAAATATACAAACTGGATATTCCAACTCATAAGTCAATTACAAACTGAAAACGCGAAAATACAAAAACGGAAAAAACATTCAACAGTACACCGTACAAAACACAGAAATCTAAATACAAGGCAAGACGTATCCAATCAAAAGATAGGATATATATCATGTAAGCAAAAACCATGTGGGTTCAAATACGACAAAAACAATAAGTTATCATAATTTGGTACTTCACATACGAGGAAAGGAAGAATAATCATAACTTATTTTTGAAAATGGTTCACATAATTTAATTAATCACGACTTTTCATCATATTAAATTAAATAGTATTAAAATATATCTGCAAGTTTTAAATGGCCCCTATTTTCGGTCGTTAACATGTGTTTTATAACAGATGATTATCAGTTAATCTCGAAAACAGTCTACTAAAAGGTATATAAAAAGATCAAGTCTATATCACGATATCAACAGTTCACCTTTACGTACGCGTTTGGTCACTCAGCACGACATCGCATTAATTCAAGAAGTATCTCCGAGCACGTACTGAACGAGAGCCATGGTGTTCTGGTTAGTGCATTTGACTACTACCACAAAGTTACCTAGTTCTATCCCTGTTTCGGGTGACGGGAAAATCCCATACCGCATTATAAGTTTTTTTTAAGAAGCACAGGAATTAAGCACTTTTGTAAGCGTACCCCTTTTTTTTTTAACCTAGAACATTGGTGTAATATAAAAACACAAGATCTGAATACAAACCCACATTGAAAAGGCTGTAATCGAAGATTTTTAGTTCTAGACCCGCACGTGGCAGGTGCGTTCGAGTTTGCTACTCTGTGGGAAAAAACAAGCTTTTTAAAAGAATGTTATAAATTTATAGTACATAAATAAAGAAACTAAAAAATCAGAAAAAAATACGTATGCTTGTTTTTGAGTTATAAACCGTTGAAATTTTTTTGGTGTAAAAATCTATGAAAAAATAACAAGAATTTTATAGGAATTTGAAATATGGCTTTAAATTAAACTATATGTAATACAAATTTGAAAAGAAAAGAAGGGGTTGGTGGGCAAATTATGTTCAATGTCAATACATGGATAAAACCTTAAAACACCAAAAAACAATTTATCAATATAAATGTCTCCGCAACGTATCATTAAACGAGATAAACAATGAAACAACTTGTCCCATAAACATATTTGTTTTGTTAACGATGTCTTCGTCCGTTTTAGGATAAAGTTCTTTTTAAAATTTGTCAAAATCTTTGAAAATTGCGATTCGAATGTCTACAGACTAAGCGTTGTTAATCTTCTGATATCAAGACTGTTAATAATAGTGATAGAACCTTTTAAAGTACACGCACGTTAAAAAAAAATTTGGGATATTTTCATTGAATGAAGAAAAATGACGCTTTTCCAGTGACTGACATGATGTTAACATTTCGCTATCTTCTAACTGTCGCCAAAAGCATTATGCACCTCGATATTTATGCCAACAATATTCCTGTTCGTACTTAAGTAAATCAATAATTAAATTAAGTAAATCGGGAATTTCTCGCTACATTGAAGACCTGTTGGTGACCTTCTGCTGTTGTGTTTTTTTATTTTGGTCGGGTTGTTGTCTCTTTGACACATTCCCCATTTCCATTCTCAATTTTAAGTAATTTTTTGCAAAGTTTTGATAAAATTGAGAAAAAATACATATAGCCAAAAAAAGTCTCTAATTCTTAATCTTTATAGCAGCATGTGCACGTGTATATCATATACCTTATACATTTCTAATGGGTATCATGATTAACCCTTAAATCTATTGATAATAGAGAACATGTGGTGTGATACAAGAGAGCAAAGGACACAGAAATAAACAACTATATAGTGTACCATACGGCTTTCAATAATAATAAAACTCATAGTCAGCTGTAAACGGCCCCGAAATGACAAATATAACAAGATGGGATCGGTGTACAAAGGCTCCGTGTTGAACACCGTAGTTTGACCTATATTGATTTACTTTTTACAAATCTTTACTTGGATGGATATGTATCACATTAATGTAGCATTCATACATGTACATTTACTTCATTTCATATGTCAATTAAATTCTTATATTAATTTTTAAAACAATGTAGTTTATAAGCTCGGTAGATTGTTCTCTTCTTTATTTTTCAGATACGAAAAAGTTAAAGGAAAACACATTTTAAAGGATTAGGTTCGATAGAGCCCTAAAATAGCCCCATTATTAGCTTAAATTTCAAATTTGGATTTATTGACAAATATCACAATGGATCATAGTAAATGCATTAACAAAACAGGGAATAGGCCTTTTTGTTGAACATTTACGTTTCTGAGTATTATTCGTGACGTCACCAATAGTACTCAATTTGATTTCCCACAAAAAATCAATGAAAAGGGGTAAATTTCCATTGCTTATTGGACAGGAAATATAGAGCGCATTAGTCGACAAAAAAGATCTTTGAACATAATGATTTTTTAATGACATTTTACATGTCTAGCTTCAATATTTAATTTGTCCAAGCCTGCGCTCTATGTTTCCTGGTCCTAAATTTGGCTGAAATCAAGCCGATTCTGTTAAATTTCGCAAATAATCTCTTATTTTAACCTGCATGTATTTGGGATGAAAAAATCTACGCTTTAGAACAAAACTTTGACAATATGTGTTTAAGTCAATTTTTTTATCTTGTAACATTGAACATTATAATCAAGATGGTAGGCTGTATAATTGGATAAAAATTTAGAATGATGTGAAGAAGAACCTTGCTTCAATCTGTAACCAAACGATGAGCTGTATTTTTTACTAGTGTTTTTCCACATAATTTAACGGTCTACACAGCCCTCGCTAAATCATTAATATGATCCGTGTAAATTTATTCAAAATATACCCCAAGCTTGGAGGAGAAGAGCTATTTACCTTAAGGCAGCAAACATTTGATTTTCTGGGAGGGGAGGGGGGGGGGGGGGGGCTATGAATGTTTTTGAATACAAAAGTTTGTTTTCATGTTTTGGAGAAAAAAATAATTTGTTTTTGATTCTGAGAAAAAAAATTTGTTTGTTTCACCCTCAGCTGCCACTATATGTAATGCTAAAATTGAAAGAAAAAAATTGTTTTCGACTTGTCGCCAAAAAATATAGATTAAGTTCCGCCGTAGGCGAAAAAAAAAGTTTGTCCAGAAAAAAAATCCATACTCCCCCCCCCCCCCCCCAGAAAATCCAACGGTTGCTGCCTAAGGATTTTGGTTTTGCCAAGCTGTATGTATTCACAGATGTTCAGATCAGGCGACCACTGGGTTGTTTTTATCTAGTGACTATTTATTTCAGTGAAATGTTCAGCATTGCTACATGAAGTTATTGCCAAACATAAACTACCAGTCGAAGTCAGGTGTGACACAACAGAGGAACCAGAAATACCACTAAAAGGTCATAGAGTACGTTTAACCGGAGACATTAGACTTAAATTGACACAGGAATGCGATCTGAAATTCATGTATGGGAACCCAGTTAATGAAGGTTTGTTAATTAGAAAATAGTCAAACATGTTTAGAAGAAGGCACTGGCAACCAGATTCATGAAATACAATCTAAAAGACATGATAAGAAACGGCTCTGAATGGAGGGCAAGACCATTACCTGTTAGTTTAAAGATATTTATATAAGGTGGATTGGAAACAAGTTATTACAACCTATATAATTCCCTCTTCCCTTTGCGGGTGTGAGTGCTGCCTTGTAGCGGCATTAACCTGCTCTTTTTCGAAATCTACAAAAGTGTCTTACATACAAGAAATATTGCTCTCTCTTAACAAGGTTCAGCCATTTATCGCCCCTACTGACGGTATATCATCGTTGTCTCAAGATCATACTTGCAAATAGTGTCAAGGGAGAGCCAAAAAGTAAGTCCCAGAAATGTTCTCCCTGGAATGGGGATTGAACTAGGAACCCTTGTGTTTATAGTCCGATGCGCTAGCCAGAAAACATCGGCACTCTCTTTTTCAATATCTGTTTTATAATGAGGGTCAAACACATTGTTCAAGCAAGTTCAGAACGGCAACACAAGAGACAAGAATGCCGGCCTAAACTTACATTTTGTTTTCAAAATACGAAACAGTTCATATTTAAGTATATTGACCGACCCAATACAAATCTTAGATATTCTTCATGACCTTTATATTTCATTTTATTCATATGATAATATAGAATATAGAGATGCGATATGAAGGCAAGTGAGATAACTTTCAACCGACCAGAGACGACATGACGCAGATATTAGATACTGTTTTACACAACCATACTTAGGTAAGTAAGTAAGTAAGTAAGTAAATAGTTTATTATAGTGTCACGATCCAATATACATCATCATATACGATATAAAAAAATCTTTAAAACAATATTAGATCCCTGCCTTTAAGACATATGAGACACTTTCATCCTTTTCAAACTAAAAAATATATACTATAATATAAAAGAAATATTAAAATAATAAAACTAATGTCTTGGCTAATAAAACCTGAGCATGATCACAGTTCATAATAAAATCAAATTTCTCATCAGAGTTAAAAGCATTAAAAGTGTTATTCAAAACATTAATATACTTAAAAAGTTCTTCTCTTATATCTGAATAAAAATTACAGTCTATTAAAAAATGTTGTTCTGTCTCTATAAAATTGTCATTGCAGGAAAGACAAACTTTTAAGTCTATCACATAATGGAGTGGTCGGCTTGTTGTAACTTCCGTTCACAACCGCAAGCGGCAGCGATCCACATCGAAAGTTTGATAAAATGCGTCGATGGTCACGAAATTTGACTGTTTTAACAAATAGACTAGTTTTACAATTGTTTTTGAACCTTCTGAATGTTGTAAGCTTGTTTCCATTTATAGAATTTGTATCGTCAAAAACATCAGCTGACCATTTTTCTTGATCTATAGCAGTTAATTTGTCTTGAGCCATTCGTAGCTTTTGTTTGGTCGTTATGTTGAAATTGTTTAAAAAGTTCAATTCGGATTTTCTCAGTAAAGCTAATACACGTGAATGCCAAGATCGTTGTTTTGTCTTACTAGTTTCATGGATAGTCCGAACTATTCTATCATCCTCTAAATTAGAAAGTTTGAAAAACAATCTCATAACTTCAATGTTCTGTTTTGTTTTAACTGTTTTAACTCCACGAACGGCTAGATTGGTGGAGTTTTTAAAGGCCCCTAAAAAGTATCTACATGCCCTATTTTGCACAGTTTCTAGTTGTTTGTGTTCCAATATACCCCAGATACTTGATCCATACAACAATACAGGTTAAACAAGGTTTTCATATAATTTTTCGTATAAATCAAAGTCCATTCCGTCACAGGCTATAAATTTAATATAAAGTGCCGACAAAGCTCGACTGGCCGATTTTCTTACTTCTCTAACCGTAAACTTCCAGTCTAGGTGTTCATCTATCCACATTCCAAGATATCTATATTTGCTGTCGTATTTTACAACGGTATTTCCACATGTAAAATCAAAGTTAGATCGAGGTGAGGATCCACATCTGAAATGCACTACACCAGTTTTGTCAAAATTTATACATAATCTCCATTTCAAACACCATATATGAACAATATTTAATATTTGCTGAAGTGATTCTTCGTCGGGCGCCAATAGAACAATGTCATCTGCGTATAATAATATCGAAATCATACTATCTGCATTAATTGGTATACCCAAATTTAAAGAGTTGATTTCTTCTGCTAGATCGTTTACATAAACTGAGAACAATGTCGGAGATAATTTACATCCTTGTTTCACACCCAAATTAACGTTAAACATATCTGTCATGTACCCATTGATTTTTACGGCGTAACGAACATCGACGTACAATGACTGTAACCCTTTCAAGAACTTTCCATTTATACCAAGTGCCATCAGTTTATACCACAATATTTCTCTGTTCACGGTGTCAAAGGCCTTTTTTGCGTCGATGAAGCACGCAAAAGTCGACTTGCGTTCAATTTTCCTATTAGTTATAAGAGTTGTTAAAGCGTAAAGATGTTCCATACAGCCACGATCCTTCCTGAAACCGTTTTGCTCGTCAGCAAGAATTGTGTTGTCTTCTAACCAAGATGACAATCGTACATTTAGAATGTCAGCATATATTTTACAAGGAATTGACATAAGAGCTATTCCTCTATATCCAAGAGGGTCACAACTGTCTTTATCTGGTTTTAAAATAGGATTGATTAAGATTTGGTTTCAAGTTTCTGGTACAACTCCGTTATCGAATGCAAATTTTACGATCCTATATATCATATCAACACATGAATTGTTGCGGAGAAATTCTGCGCATATCTAGTCTAACCCGGTGGACTTGTTCAACTTTGCACGATACACATATTTTTCCACGTCCTCGTATGAAATATCAGAGTTTAATGTGTCCGAGTCATTTTCAATATTGTTCACTAGGTCATGATCTACTTGTTGTTGAATAAATGTTAGAAATCCCTCATCGTATTCCCCGTCGCTAGTGTTAAACAAATGTTCATATTAATTTTTCCAGGTTTCATAAACATCATTTATATCCTTGCTGATATTGCCATTAGGTAGACGAACTTCCATTGGTATTTTGTCATGTTTTTCTGTCGCTATTCCTAGTTTTCCTATGTTTTGCAAAAAATCCCTCGTATTACTTTCTTTCGATAGATCAAAAAGTTCTTTTTGTTGTCGCAATTGATAATTACGCTTTTCCTTTAGCAAAAGTTTATCAAAATCATTTCTGGCTGTTACGAAGTGTTCTCTAAGACGTTTTTTCTTCGGTCCACATATCTTACACTTAAGCCAAACTTTCTCTTGTTCACATGCATTCTACCAATGTTCTTGACGGTTTTCGTTCCAGTATGGTTTATATTTTGACTTTCTACTAGTAATTTTATGCTGGTCATTATGTGCACTCTTGTGTCCTATTTTTGAGATAACTTCACTATTAATCAATTGAAATAAATCACTATATGCTTCGTCAACGTCTCGTCTATCTGCAAGTGCATTTTCTATTTTGTTTATAGTTTGTTCAATTTTTTCTCGAACATTGTCATCATTTAAGAAATCGTTAGGAAACTTAGGTATCAAAAGTACTGACACAAATAAGTGTTGTCAGTTCTTTAAAGTAAAGAGAAACCGTACAACCTGATGTATGTGCAAAACGATTTACAAAAAACAACAAAAATAAAAGACATTTCCGGATGCAAGCTTACATACAGAGATGCAATATTAAACATTGTTTTGGTGTGCGAATTGTTCCCTTAACTTAAGACAAAGGTGTAACAGCAAAACATGTAACACACCTACATTTGTATAGACTGTTTTACATGCATACGTACATCTGTACTGCTGTTAACTCTTTTACAGGACAGTTATATCGTAATGTTATTTCGATACCATATCACATGAGTGGTTTAACGTTGACTGCCATAACAGGTTGGAAAAAGGTAACCAAGACTACTTGGTGTCCATCTTACATTCCATGACTTATACAGCAGACAACTACATCAAATTTGAAGGCAAAATGGGCGGAAATGGTGCGTTTTCAATAACTTAATGTCGAAAAAAAATATATAAAGAAAATAAAATGTTAAAGTTAAGGTTAACATGAATGGCATTAAATTGAATGGATCATATTATGGGGAACATGTGTACTAAGTTTAAAGTGGATTGAATTTCAACTTCATCAAAAACTACTAGGCCCAAGATATTTAACATGAAGCGGGAAAGACGAATGCAGAACGAAAATACGAACGAATGAACGCACAAACCGAAAAGCATCATGTCCCTTGGTTGGACATAACTAGTTTGGGCATAAAACAACACTTGGCAATTAAAAATAAAGGTTTACACGCCTGTTCATTTATGTACAATATTTTCATAAGAATCATATCTATCGAGTTAAAACATGATTTTTTTATTAAAATATAATCTTTTTGTTTAGATTTTCTCACGTTTTCTACATCAGCACCTACAGCTACTATGGAATATGATTTTATTGGAACCAACCAATCAGATATGACAATAAATAAAACAAAAGACCCAACGTATGTATCGACTAAGTCCTCCATTTAAGACGAACATCTCTATGAGGAAATTCCGGCTGATAAAATCAAATCCTCGGAGCATAATATATCTAACAACACAAAAGTGTCTTCAGAAGACAGTGAAATAACTGAAATTGCAAACCTTTCGTATGAAAATTTCGATAAAATTAGTATTTCAAACAAAACAATAGTGTCTTAGGAGAACGATGACATTGATGCAATCTCAAATCTTCCATATGAAAATTTTAATAAACTTAGTTTTTCAAACAGAACAATAGTGTCTTTGGAGGACTGTGGCAATACTGAAATCTCACATCTTCAATATGAAAATTTAAAGAAATCAAATTCGGTGATTACTAAATCAAATTCTGGTGATTTACAAACAGTTGCAACAAACTCTTCGACAGATTTAGCATTTGAAAACAGGGAGTATCAAAATACACCAATATTAGAAAGTACAAATGATTGCTTCGAAGCAAAGAAGATACCGGATAAGACTTCGCCGAGGATAAATACCGTAAATACCACATATTGCCCTCCTGACGTCGAGAATTTGTCAGTTCAAGAATTAGGACAGTATTTACATGTTTTGAACTTGGGGAAACACAAAGAAACCCTTTCCGACGCCCTCATTGACGGATCTCTTATCAAAGACATGGATGAGAAGATTCTTCGTAAGGAGTTTGGTTTCACACGATTTGAGGCGATTAAACTGATGAAATTTGCGCGAGATGCATATTTGCCGAAAACTTCACAAGAAACCTTTTTATAACGATCGTTTGCATTTATTGATCAGCATTTAAAAAAAAGTACTTTTATGGTCGATTTTGTTGATTTAATTTATTCCATTAAAAATGTAAAAAGTAAAAGATAAGAGTTTCCAAACCGATTGAATATATTTTGTACATGTGACCTACATGGGGGGATAGATTTTCTGTAACTTGTACAGTGACCTTCATTTATAACTGCTATGTAGTCATTTTGGTTTTCTGTAAGAGAGTTGTATAATTGGCAATCATTCTACATTTGAAAAAAAAAATCTAGATTTAAAAAAACTTTGGTTGAACCTGTTGAAAACTTATTTGAAACGGGATAGCACATTCTCATTTTACGGAAATGGTGTTAACCGTGCCCGAAAATTTAGAAATGATCCTTGTAAATTTATCGCTCCTTTAAATAAACTTGTCCTAAAAGGTTACCAATTCAACACTGTAATAAGATCATTGAATATTGTTTTTATTGGTATAAATATTGATTTTGTTATCAGTGAATTAAAAAATTAAAAGCAAATAAATATTACTAGTATATTACATACATATACATATTCATGGATCTACAATTTGTCGATACCTGTATCTTGGCATTGTACAAGTTCATGATTTCTCAGACGTCTTTACACTAAATCCATTGGATGTTTGATGCGTACGGATTGATAGTTTAGTCTTAGATGCATGATTTTTTTATTAGTTGTTAGTGGCTTTGAACTAACTGTCATATAACTGCGAGTACTCTCAGATCTGTTCCTAGTGTCTTTTTGTTGTTGAGATGTACAAGTACCCGACCACGTCCACTTGTATTTTTTTCCAACTGATGAGTTACACTTTTTTCCACTGATTTTTATAGTTCGTCCTCATGTTGTACTGTTATAACACTGTCCCAGATTAGGCGGATGGTTTGGATCCCGCTAACATGTTTAACCCCGCCACGTAATAAAATTAAGATAGGAAATAGGGAATGTGTCAAAGCGACAACAACCCGACCATAGAGTAGACAACAGCCGAAGGCCACCAACGGGTCTTCAATGTAGCGAGAAACTCCAGCACCCGGAGGCGTCCATCAGCTAGCCCCTTCAAAAATATGTATACTAGTACAGTGAAAATGAACGTTATACTAAACTCCGAATTATACACAAGAAACTAAAATTAAAAATCATACAGGACTAACAAAGGTCAGATGCTCCTGATTTGGGATAGGCGCAAAACAGGGTTAAACATGTTAATGATATCGCAACCCTCTCCCTATACATCAAACCAATGTAGAAAAGTAAACGCTTGACAATACGCTCATTAAAATTTAGTTCAAGAGAAGTCCGAGTCCGATGTCAGAAGATGTAACAAAAGAAAAGAAATAAAATGACAATAATACATAAATAACTACAGACTACTAGCAGTTAGATGACATGCCAACTCCAGACATCAATTTAACTGATTGAAAAATGTCTTCATCATATCAATATTACATGTATTTATGTGCCTGTCCCAAGTCAGAAGCCAGTAATCCAGTGTTTGTCATTTGCTTATGTGTGACATATTTGTTTTCGTTCATATGTTGTACATAAATAAGGCCGTTAGTTTTCTCGTTTGAATTATTTTACGTTGTACTTTCGGGACCTTTAATAGCTAACTATGCGGTATGGGCTTTGCTCAAGGTTAAAGGCCGTACAGTGACCATGGTGACCTTTAATAGTTAATTCCTGTGTCATTTTGGTGTTTTGTAGACATTTGTCATATTGGCAATAATACTACATCTTCTGTTTCATAATCATCATAGATACTAGGATTAAATTTTAAATTACGCCAGACGCGCGTTTCGTCTTCAAAAGATTCATCAGTGACGCTCGAATCCAAAAATGTTAAAAAGGCCAAATAAAGTATAAACCCATTGCAATGTATTTGCCTTTACAAAAATAATTTGCTGCAACAGTTGAGTAATGATAAAAAAGTCATACTTAACAACAAGTGAAATGTATATTAATGTAGTTATGGGGAAAGAAGTAGTAAAAACAAATATGACATTCAAAATAAATTAACTGAGGATTTCTATTAAACCTGAAAAACTCAAACACTTTAATCCAACGGAACCAATTTGGAAACAACTGGCATATTCTTGTTTGGTGAATCGGTTTAATATCGTGGCATTTTTCGTGTTTCAACTTCACGCATTTTAAACAACAAAGAACAGCATGAATAGTACAGAACAACTCGAGTTTTTTATTATGTTGTTCACATCGTATATTGATTTCCCGAACAAAAGCCGGGAACTTCATGAAATCTTCGATCGGTAAAGTGCGATGACTTCTGGTTGCTTTACAAAGACCATGGTGCTGTTTACATTCGGAACAAATCGACTTATCACATTCAGAACACCAAACAGTAGCTGGTTAGAAAATACCACGAAGACTGTAGATGTCAAAATGTGGTAATTTGCTTGTCATATTTCTGAAATATTTTTTAAATGTGATTAGCTTGGAACATTAAATAAGACAGCAAAATTCAAAGCTTATCAAAAAACGAATGCATTGCTTTTATTAAAAAAGATGTTTCTATAAAAATGTTAACCGACTCAATAAACTATCCGACAGAACCAAATTAAAACTTTTGAATTTCACAATTTTACTATATGACAAGAAATTGTTTCAATAACATAGACGGTACCAATATCGCTGCACCAGATGCACATTTTGACATGTCACAAATATTAAATAAACAGACCGAGAGTTAAATTCATGCCTCAGTAAAAGACCGAAATATCGTCCCCCTTCAGTTAATAATCGGAATGAGTGTCGTAATATCATCCACGACTCACTCCGTACTAACTGTTTGAAATAGATAAAACGGGAAAAAGCTGACAAACAATCTTTGGACTCTTTTTTCAATTCAGTAATGAACATAGTTGATATGCGTATTCAACATTTTAAAGAACATTTTATTATTATCAATAACCACAATAAACCTATTCCTATAAACGTATCAAACATAAACTAAAAGAACTTGCCAAGGAATTTGTTTTTGTCCTGACCGATAAAGCTACTAATAATATCATTATCGTTTGACGTAAATTTTACATTGAGGTTCTGAAAAAAGAAATAACCAATTCACCAACATTCCAACTGACTCCATTTTCAGAAAACTACATCTGTAACAAACATAAACTTTTAGCTTCCGCTTTTCAATCAGAACCAAATACAATGAAAGTCTAAACTATGTATTGTCTTCCGAAGCTCCACAAAACACCTTACAAATATAGATTTATTTCTTCTTCAAGCCATTGTACCACAACTAAATTGTATATTCTTCTTACCAGTACACTTGGTACAATACAACCCCTGATAATAAATTGTTCAAATTAGGGTTTGGAAAATAATGGAATTAATTACTTTTGGAGTGCCAAGAAATCGTTGGAAGTACTTGATAAATTGTAGCTTATATTGGTGATTTTGAATCTGTTCAAAGTTTTGATTTTTCTACCCTGTATATCCCATTGCCTCACATTCTCATTAAGAAAAAAACACCAACCTAATTAAATGGGCATTTACAAAGTCAGAATGTGAATATATATGATCAAACTCTTTTAGGTAATTTTTTAGTAGCAATAAACCAAAAAACTATGTCAGTTGGACATGCTTTGATACTATATATGCCTTTGAATGTTAACTGGATACACATTTTTGTTCGCTTTGGAGATTCCGTATATCGTTAGGTTATCGGAATTCCAATGGGAACTAACTGTGCGCCACTTATTGTGAACCTGTTTTTGTATTTCTATGAGTTACAATTGATGACAACAATCAGCAAAGACCCATCGAAACAACATCTGATAAACACATTTAATAAGACTTTTAGATATTTGGATGACATTTTGGCTCTCAATAATGACGACTTCAGTATGTATACTAAAGACATTTATCCTGTTGAACTTACTTTAAATAAAGATTATAATAACAATGACCACTGCCCTTTCCTCGATCGTTATATCTATATCACTAACGGAAAGCTGAATACTAAAATTTATGATAAAAGAGATGATTTTGCATTTCCTATCGTTAATTAACCATTTTTAGATGGTGACGTTCCCTTGTCACCATCTTATACGGTGTTATATATCTCAACTTGTACGATTCGCTCGTGTATGTAACAATGTTTTAGATTTTAACGAGATAAATTTATATATTACTGGAAAATTGTTACACCAGAGTTTTCGATATCACATACTAATCAAAACGTTAATTAAATTTTATCATCGGTATAATGACATCATTCGTAAATATAGCTTAACATGCAGACTTCTTATACGTTTAGGTTTTTCACATCCATTTTTTATGGAAATATTCGTTATCAAGCACAAAAATGTAAGTATTCACCCCAGCAACTAACAAAACCTTTAAATAGACTTATTAAGAAGGGATATAGTTACGATACTGTTGTCAGGTCATTAAAGATTGCATATTCTGGCGTTAATATTGATTCACTTAAAGGGTCTTTGCATTGGAACTAAAAACAGTTGTTGGCATTACACGGGTTATGTTCTTCTCATATATGTTAAGATGGTCTGATACTAAACCCCTAACGGGAAGGATTGTGCCTGATATTCATATGATGAAATCATAATCTTTCAATCAGTTTAATTGAAGTCAGGAGCTGGCATGTCAGTTAACTGCTATAAGTCTGTTGTTATTTATGTATAATTGTCATTTTGTTTTTTTTCTTTAGTTACATCTTCTGACATCAGGCTTGGACTTCTCTTGAATTGAATTGTAAATGTACGTATTGCTATGCGTTTACTTTTCTACATTGGCTAGAGGTATAGGAGGAGGGTTGAGATATCATAAACATGTTTAACCCCGCCGCATTTTTGCGTCTGTCAGGAGTCTCTGGTCTTCTTAAGTCTGGTATTATTTTAATTTAAGTTTCTTGTGTACAATTTGGAATTTAGTATGGCGTTCAATATCACTGGACTTGTATATATTTGTTTAGGGTCCAGCTGAAGGACGCCTCCGGGTGTGGAAATTCCTCGTTACACTGAAGACCTGTTGGGGACCTTCTGCTGTTGTTTTTTCTACGGTCGGGTTGTTGTCTCTTTGATACATTCCCCATTTCCATTCTCAATTGTATAGAATATCGATAGGTTACACTTATTGATGTTAACATTTTCCTCCATACCAACTTTGATCAAACACATTTCAATAATTTACTAATGACTTATACAACGTAAAACGTGGATCTGTCTTACAATAACAACAGACTTGCTAATTGTTGAAAGCCTTATAGTTGTCATTTGGTGTTTTTTTTTATTTGGAGGAGAGTTGTGTCAATAGCAATTATACCAAATCTTCTAATCAGTTTATCTGGATCATGTGCTTAGTTACACATGTAATAAACGATCTCAAAACTTGTTTTTAGCATTTTTATTCAGGTCAGCGATGTTTATTTTGTTCAACCGCTAGCTTTATACAGAAAATCGCCTATAAATAATGTGTGAATTCGCGTAAAATCTTATCTGACAAGAACAACATTGTAAACAAATGAATGGCATGAGAAGAAAATTACAATATCGGATCCTATTCCGGAAGCTGATATGGGTAGTTCTGGGTTTTGGCGATCTTTAAAAAAATCAGACAGATGACAAAATATATCTTTGCATGGTAAATAAATATAAACACTAGAATTGAAAACCAAAAGATATATGTGAAAGAATGAAAAATCAGAAAATCTTTTCGTACTGAAACTCAAAATTACTTTTTGACAAATTTTAATGTCAAAATCCAATACAATGTGAGTCTTTGTGACAGCTGGGAATAGTATATCTAACAATATATATGGTCCTGGTGAAAGTATAATTTTTTCTTCATCAGTAATAAATGTTGGTAAAGCAAGTTAGATGCTTTTAAAGTGTAAATATATTACTGCAATTTCAATGGGTGTTTTTTTCTCTCATTTTTAATGAGTCTGTTAAAATAGCTGGAAGTTTCTAATTTTACACATATAATGCAACTAGATCATATGATTTCTGAATGTAAACAAATTATATAATATGTATGTGGAGACCTTTGGGTCACTCTACCCCTCCTGTTTGATAACTTTGAAACGGATGAGATCCCCACCTCTCAACCACATACATTCATGCATGGGACTATACAACTAATCAAATGAAATATAACTGGAGTTCGTGGGACCCCTCTACCCCGTCCTGTTTGAGAATATGAAAACAGTTCAGATCCCCACCCATAAACCATATATATTATTGTATTGGACAATATAACACATCAAATGAGTTAAAGGGGGAGTCCCTAGGGTCACTGCACCCTCCTGTTTGAGAACTTGGAAACAGTCGAGATCCTCACCCCTTAACCATACATACTAATGTATGGGACTAAATAATAAATCAAATAAAACATAGGGGGAGTGCCTGCGGTCTCCCCACCCCTCCTGTTGTTTGAGAACTTTAAAGCAGTCGAGATTCTCACCTTTAAATTCAACCATGTACTTTCATGTATGGGGGAAAAGAACTAATCAAATGAAATATATGAGTCATAAGGGTCACCCTACCCAATACTGTTTGATAACTTGGAAACAGATGAGATCCCCACCCCTAACCATGTACATTCATGAATTGGACAATATAACTAATCAAATGCAATATAGGGGAAGTCACTGGGGTCCCCACCCCCCTCTGTTTGGAAACTTGATAGCGGTCGAAATCCAGACCCCTAAACCATATATATTCATGTATTGGACAATATAAAAAATCAAATGAAAAATAGGTGAAGTCCCTAGTCTCACCCAACACCCTCTTGTGTGTGTTTTGAGAACCTGTAAAAGATTCAGATACCAACTCCTTAACCATGTTCATTCCTGTTTGTCATTTCAAAAAGATTGAATGACATACAAGGTCAATCTTATAGGCGTCACATTTGATATCACTTTGCTAAACCTAACACCTGTCATTTTATTTCAAACTTCGACATCATGGACTTGGGGTGAAGGTGAGAGTCATTTACATTAACTATGGACAGGTCATCCAGACCTCACCATTGATCCCTGTAGTAGTAAACATTTGTCTGATTTGTGTCTCATAACTTTTGTGCTGTAGAACACAAACTCAGTTTTCAGCAAGTCCATTCATACTTTTACAAGCCCGTTCTAAAGTCAACTTAAAGTACTAACAGTCAACTAATACGAACAATTAGGATCAGCTAGAAGAACTGCAATCATTGCGAATTTGTACCACTGCTAACTAAAGACTCATGACCATGAAAAAAATATAATTGATATATACGTTGCTATTGAAAACCTTAGTAAAATATGAAATATTCGCCTTAATGATTTAATTTAATTCATTAAATGAACATAAATGTACAATTATATACTATGAATGTTTAGTGTTTGTTCTTTTAAATCTCTAAAAAAAAAAAACATGGAGCAACATTAATATTGCCAAAGTTTTCATAATTATGTTTGCCTTGGTTTTTGGTTAACTGCCTACAGTGCTTACTGCGGTTTGATTGTTTTGTTTTTATTTAGAGTTAATCTCCACGTTTCACACCACTTGTTTAAAATGTCCAACTGCTTTTGCAGTTTCCCTGCGTCAGGTGCAATCAATGCAATGTCATCATCGTATAATAACATAGAGACCATTTTGTCATATATTTGAATACCACATTTTGCTTCTTTAATATTTGAGACAAAATCATTTAGATAGATAAAAAATATAGTCGGTGATAAAACACAACCTTGTTTAACACCAAGAGCAACACGACAAAATGATGTCATAAAGTTATTTACTCTGACTGCACAATTGACATTACTGTATAAACAGGTATTACAATTGAATATATCGTTAATACAAATTTTCCTCTATTTAAATAGTAAATAGTCTCTATCAACAGTATCAAATGCTTTTTTGTGTCAATTGTACCAAGTCAGAAAAATGGCCACTGTTCGTTTATGTGTGTGTTTCATATTCAGTGTTGGGTTTCTGTTGTGTTGTAGTTCTTTTATCTTATATTTGATATGTTTCCTTCAGTTTAAGTTTGTACCCCGTTTTTTGTTTATCAATCGATTTATTAATTTCAAACAGCAGTATTCTACTGTAACCGATTTTTATCAGTCTATAAACCATGTAATAATCAAACTGTCGGCTCTATCAATCATCAAAACGACTGAAAGAGATCTCTGATATTCCATACTTGGTTAAGGCACTTTCCCCAAAACCTGGTTTCATAGTTGACTTAATGATTAATGTTACTTATTTTAATGATTTCATTATGATGACATCAATAATGAAGCTAATCAAGCACACATAATTTTAAACAGTAATATGTCAGTTCACGTGGGTTTTCACCTGTGGAAAACACATTAACTTAAAGTTATATTTACTTACACATTCATATTTATTGTTCAGTTGACGATTAATAAAAGGGTTATTTAATTAATTGTTGTGACAATAAAAGAGACTGACAGAAAGCATTATATCCGCTGTGAAGTCTATGAACCATGTAATAATCAAACTGTCGACTATATCAATCATCAAAACGACTGAGAGAGATCTCTCATATTCCATACTTGGTTAATGCACTTTCCCCAAAACCTGGTTTCATAGTTGACTTAACCTTACACTTGTATGAGTTTTGTTAACGATTTCATTATAATGACAACAATAATTTAGCAAATCAAGCAGACATAATTTATTAACAGTAATATGTCAGTTCACATGGGTTTTCACCTTGGAAAAACACCTTAACTTTAAGTTATATTTACTTAAACATTCATATTCATTGTTCAGTAAACCCTTCTTGTGTTGAAGATTAATAAAAGGGTTATTTAATTAATTGTTGTGACCATAAAAGAGACTAACATAAAGCGTTACATCCCCTGATTTCTACATACAAAAATAACGACATATATAGAAAGAAAAAAGTATTTCAATTTTTCTATTTTTTTAATTCATTTTTTTATCATTGTATAATTTGATCATTATAATGAAGAAGTAACTTTTATGATAACACGGTCATCATTACGTACTGGTTATTTAATATCAGATGATCATTATAATGAACAAGCAACAACGAATATTCTACAATCAATGTCATCGTTTTTTTCTGTTTTCTGTTCAATCTCAAGCATCTAAAAAAGAGAAACAAATAGTCTTACACAATTTGCCTTATCTATTTACGGAAAATTTCTGATATTCAAATATGTTATGAATATAAATGCTTGTTAATGACTGTACAATGTATTACCTAATGTCATATCCTAAGAGAGAATATTTATCTTGACGCTCATATCAAAATACTTAGCAAGCCAAACAATTACAAAGTTGAAGTGCATTGAGGATCCAAAATTCCAAAAAGTTTTTTCTAAAAAATATTGCAAGCCTAAATCTTACTTTGGTTAAGCTTGTATATGATGAGATGGTATTATGCCTGTCGACTGTTTTACTCAGTGCGTCATCTTTTTCATAGACTTGTAGCTTCTAAAAGGTGTTTAATTCAAACGTAAATGATACCATGGGAAGGCACTATGAAAATGAGGTAAACATCTTTTCACTGTATAACTAGTTTAACACCAACCAAATGTTTTAAATTTGATTTGTTTCTCTTGGTATCTTGTGTGCTTTTTTTAGAAGAATCGCCGTTATTGATATTTTTAAAACAATTTCAATGTTTACATATTTTAACTCTTTTAAAGGTTCCAATCCAAATGCATGTCATGCCTTTAAATACAGTTATGCAAATTAATTTAGTTTGGTTGAGTATGGTTTTTTAAAATAAAAAAAAGACGATAAACATGTTACTTTATTTTAAAATCACTGATTTTGTTTTGTTAACACTTGCACTGTTAAAATTTCGAGAAGAAAAAAAACCAACGTCAACTTTATTATATTTATTGAACAATTGGTGTTATATATTTGATGTTTTTCAAACATCAAATGCTTGATAGAATATTTCAAAAAGGTAGATCAAAAAGGGAATTTTTTCACATAAAAACAATTGTCATTTGTAATCCACATTGACCAACATTTGTTTTGAAAACAAAACATAGTTATGTATTTTATCAAAGTCATCTGTTAAACAGAAAAGTTGTATGATTTGACTTATGTACTTAAAACTATCGCAGAGACTTACACAAAGTTAGTATGTATCAAAAAATAATACGTTTCCCAACGATTGTAAATGAATATTTCTTTACAAGTTATTGCGTTTAGTATCGCAGAGACAATCTTGATAAGTAAGTATGTATCAGAAAATAATACGTTTCCCAACGATTGTAAATGAATATTTCTTTACAAGTTATTGCGTTTAGATATCATTTTGTATCATATTATTTCTCCTATGACAATTTTGAAGTATTGAACATTTTTAAACGAACGATTGTTACTGATATATCTCTAGACACATATATGAAAGTTTACAATGCAAAATGAATTTAGGAAGAAATGGTCGATTAATTTCAAATGCAAAACATTAAAACATTTTTCCATCAAGTATTATTCTTCTTCGGATGGTTGTTGGTTTTTCCCCAATTAGAATTTAAATGGGATTTTTTTTAACATTGTTTATATTTAAAAAACACCATGCAGCATCATGTCATCCTAGTTTCCTCTTTTTATTTAATGGTAATGAAAACATAGAACCAGTGGTTTTAGCTTTACATTCAACGGAAAATATCTCATGATTATTCCTAATAACGACGTTAATAAATCAATACTTACCAGTACATGTTCCAAGTTTGAGATTTATATCATCAATTGCAATGTCACCCCTGTAATTAACACCCCTAGAAGCTTCTATGGTGATCTGAAACATACAATCAACTTATATTTCTGAATTTGAGATATCATATAACAAGAACGAGTATAGCAGTGACCATATCCATAAAACATTTTTTTTAAATATTGATGAAAAGGTTCTTCATGGATACACACTACTTATCAATTGATAATTTAATTGATTTATATTAAGTTGCACAAAAGTCACCATTTGATAACTAAAGTATTGTTATCAAGTTACACAAGACTCAACACTTGATAACTTAATTGCGTTATAAAAAGTAACACAATACATACTATTTGTTAACTAAAGTATTAGATGTCAAGTTTCACAACACTCATTACTTGATAACTTAAGTGTTGTATGTCAAGTAACACAAAACTCACGACTTGAGAACTAAAGTTTTGTAGGTCAAGGGACACAACACTCACCACTTGAGAACTTAAGCATTGTATGTCAAGTAACACAAGACTCGACACTTAAAAGATTTAAACTGTGTTGTGTCAAATTACACAAGACTGACCACTTGATAACTATAGTATTGTATTTCAAGTTACACAAAACTCACAATTTGAGAACTAAAGTACTGTATTTTAAGTTTCACAAAACTCATAACTTGAGAACTAAAGTATTTTATAAAACATTTGAACCAACCGTTTTATCAGAAAAAATAAACTGGTTATATAGCAGTTTGACAAAATCTTATTTTGATCTTTGAAAAGCTTTATTTTCCCTTAACAATATAATGTAATTAAAACGTTTAGCTGATTTTACAGAGTTATTTCCCTGTAGTGTTAGGTACCACCTTAAGTACTGTATTTCAAGTTTTACAAAAATCACAAATTGAGAACAAAAGTACTGTTTCACAAAACTAACCACTTGAGAACTAAGGTATTGTATTTCAAGTTCAAAAACTCACAACTTGAGAACTAAAGTATTGCATTTCAAATTTCACAAAACTCACCACTTGAGAACTAAATTATTGTATATCAAGTAACACAAGAGTCACCACTTGAGAACTCAATTGTGATATAGTAAGTCTTAGCACACTCATCACTTGCTATCTTTAGTTTCAGGTATGTCAAGTTACCCAAAACTCGCTAATTGATAGCCTAAATGTGGTATATCAAGTTAGACAAGATCACCACTTGAGAACCTAAAAATGTGGTGTGTCAAGTTACACAACACTCAACACTTGAGAACTAAAGTGTGGTGTGTCAAGTTACACAACACTCACCACTTGAGAACCATGGTAGTGTATGTCAAGTAACACAAATGACGTGGAAAAAATCACCAACATGAAGGCTTCACCAAAGACCAAAGTCAATACTGAAGAGCATGACTAATGATACAATTATAAATGACAAATTCATATGACTGCGACTGACCTCTCTCGAACATTCATAATGGTGGTGATCTGTTTTTCAAGTCAATTGACCTGCAGAACAGTTGTCTTATTCTTGTCATATACACATGTATAGATACCGCTTCTCCGCTATTTCAGATAGCGGATGTTGTTTTTGTTTTCGAAAACATTTTGACGTCAGCATCAAGTGCCTTGAGTGTAATTTCTACTTAAACCTTTTTTTTTCATACATTGTTCATAAATGAATCGTAGAATACATACACCGAGATTATTATATTGTGGGATATCTATAGTAGCAGTTTTCCAAGACTCAGGATCGGGTTGCTGTCCTGTTTTTGTCCATATGCTAGTCAAAGGAGAAGTTTTATCCCCAGCAGATACTTTCAAAGTTCCTATAGCTGATCCTTTCATATGGTACTGGAATGTCAGACACCAAGGAGAGGCTAGAAAAAAATCATGTAATGATCAATATACTTGACAGCAATGAGACATGAAACTGATATGTGAAGAATGCAGTTTCATTCCCGTGCCTATGTTGATTGTTTTTGTTTTATCTAAAAGATAATTTCCCATTAGAATATAATTTAAAATGGCTAATTCGATTTGAAATTAAATATATGTTTTGATCTTCTTTCAGAAATTTACTGAAGCAGAATAATCATGTTGTAATGTACTATTGACGTCTGACGTAATTTACGTATACTTGAAAATCAGAAGTGTTGTCTATAAGAATAAGAAATCTATGAAAAAAAAGAACCAACGCAACCAACAAATTCAATACTAGTATAAACCTAAAATGGACGATACTGGGCATATAAAGAAAAAAGTATGGTTATATACAAATATGATGTGTAATCCCCTAAAACATGTGTAAAACTGTTTTTTACAGTTTAAGAAAATGTCGTCTCAACTTACGGAATTGAATTTTCTGTTTTCTCAATCAATTTATATTTTTACAACAACATGTTGACGGACTACTCAACATCCATGTTAAAGGAACTTTTTCCGAATACCTTTTTACTAAATGCTAGCGCAGCCACGAAATTACCAAATTAACCCTGGTTATCCGTTCTTAATCTAAACTACGAAGACCATACGTCTGTTCGAATTTGCATATTGACTTTTATAGAAAATAATGTTCGTTCCACTTGAGACTGTGAAACATCTACTTGAATATAATTTTTTTTTTTTATGTTCATGGCATTACAGGAGACTTCAACATAGTCGAAGACCGTGAGGTCAAAACTTTTCATAAAAAAGGACATAAAAGAGAGGCGAAAGATACAAGAGTGACAGTCAAACTCAAATATCGAAAAATAACTGATTACAAGAAGACCTCAACATAGTCGAAGACCGTGAGGTCAAAACTTTTCATAAAAAAGGACCTAAAAGAGAGGCGAAAGATACAAGAGTGACAGTCAAACTCAAATATCGAAAAATAACTGATTACAAGAAGACCTCAACATAGTCGAAGACCGTGAGGTCAAAACTTTTTACAAAAAAAGGACCTAAAAGAGAAGCGAAAGATATAAGAGTGACAGTCAAACTCAAATATCGAAAAATAACTGATTACAAGAAGACCTCAACATAGTCGAAGACCGTGAGGTCAAAACTTTTTACAAAAAAAGGACCTAAAAGAGAAGCGAAAGATATAAGAGTGACAGTCAAACTCAAATATCGAAAAATAACTGATTACAAGAAGACCTCAACATAGTCGAAGACCGTGAGGTCAAAACTTTTCATAAAAAAGGACCTAAAAGAGAGGCGAAAGATACAAGAGTGACAGTCAAACTCAAATATCGAAAAATAACTGATTACAAGAAGACCTCAACATAGTCGAAGACCGTGAGGTCAAAACTTTTTACAAAAAAAGGACCAAAAAGAGAAGCGAAAGATATAAGAGTGACAGTCAAACTCAAATATCGAAAAATAACTGATTACAAGAAGACCTCAACATAGTCGAAGACCGTGAGGTCAAAACTTTTCATAAAAAAGGACCTAAAAGAGAGGCGAAAGATACAAGAGTGACAGTCAAACTCAAATATCGAAAAATAAATGATTACAAGAAGACCTCAACATAGTCGAAGACCGTGAGGTCAAAACTTTTTACAAAAAAAGGACCTAAAAGAGAGGCGAAAGATACAAGAGTGACAGTCAAACTCAAATATCGAAAAATAACTGATTACAAGAAGACCTCAACATAGTCGAAGACCGTGAGGTCAAAACTTTTTACAAAAAAAGGACCTAAAAGAGAAGCGAAAGATATAAGAGTGACAGTCAAACTCAAATATCGAAAAATAACTGATTACAAGAAGACCTCAACATAGTCGAAGACCGTGAGGTCAAAACTTTTTACAAAAAAAGGACCTAAAAGAGAAGCGAAAGATATAAGAGTGACAGTCAAACTCAAATATCGAAAAATAACTGATTACAAGAAGACCTCAACATAGTCGAAGACCGTGAGGTCAAAACTTTTCATAAAAAAGGACCTAAAAGAGAGGCGAAAGATACAAGAGTGACAGTCAAACTCAAATATCGAAAAATAACTGATTACAAGAAGACCTCAACATAGTCGAAGACCGTGAGGTCAAAACTTTTTACAAAAAAAGGACCTAAAAGAGAAGCGAAAGATATAAGAGTGACAGTCAAACTCAAATATCGAAAAATAACTGATTACAAGAAGACCTCAACATAGTCGAAGACCGTGAGGTCAAAACTTTTCATAAAAAAGGACCTAAAAGAGAGGCGAAAGATACAAGAGTGACAGTCAAACTCAAATATCGAAAAATAACTGATTACAAGAAGACCTCAACATAGTCGAAGACCGTGAGGTCAAAACTTTTTACAAAAAAAGGACCTAAAAGAGAAGCGAAAGATATAAGAGTGACAGTCAAACTCAAATATCGAAAAATAACTGATTACAAGAAGACCTCAACATAGTCGAAGACCGTGAGGTCAAAACTTTTCATAAAAAAGGACCTAAAAGAGAGGCGAAAGATACAAGAGTGACAGTCAAACTCAAATATCGAAAAATAACTGATTACAAGAAGACCTCAACATAGTCGAAGACCGTGAGGTCAAAACTTTTCATAAAAAAGGACCTAAAAGAGAGGCGAAAGATATAAGAGTGACAGTCAAACTCAAATATCGAAAAATAACTGATTACAAGAAGACCTCAACATAGTCGAAGACCGTGAGGTCAAAACTTTTCATAAAAAAGGACCTAAAAGAGAGGCGAAAGATATAAGAGTGACAGTCAAACTCAAATATCGAAATAGAACTGATTACATACGACACAACATAGAAAAAAAGACTACGATACGGACCTCATCATAAAAATCAGTGTTAATGTCAAATTTATGATTAAAAAAAAACAAACTTTAGACAGTTATTTTAATTAAATTACTGATAAACTAGTAATAGAGTTTATGATATACCCATTTCTAAATAAAAAAAAAATAATTTGATACTTGTTTTGTTAAATACCTCCGAGTTCTCTTTAAATATACCGAAATTTACACAAAGGCACTTTCCTTAATTAACTCTAACATAAACAACAATTATTCTCCATTTCTAGATTTAGACATTTTAATGATTTTAAGGGAGACTTCATACTAAAATGTACGACAATAGTTATCAACGGTGCCAGGATTATAGTTTCGTACGCCAGACGCGCGTTTCTTCTACATAAGACTCATCAGTGACGCTTATATCAAACTATTCATAACGCCAAACAAGTACAAAGTTGAAGAGCATTGAGGATCCAAAAATGAGACGATTTGCCATTCCCTTTGGTTAATTTTCCTTTTTGTCGGCGCTGTTCATTTGGCAGGATTGGCTCTATCATACGGTGTATATGTACTTTTAGTATCTCAATTCGTTCATTATGCCCGTGCATATAATGTATTACAGAAATTAACGAACTTAAAAATAGATCACTGGTAAATTATTAAGTCAGGGATTTCGTGACCATAAATTACTTAAAACTTTTACTAAATTCTTTCATAGTAAACTTGGCTTTACATGTGAAAACTTATTAAAAACGGTATTGCACATCTTGAATGTTACGGCAATATGAACGTATAGAGCGGAAATGACTATCTGATCCGTGTAAACTCATAAAATCTTTAAACAAACGTATTAATAAATTTTGTATATAGTTTACATTATCACAAGAAATGACTTTGTAAACAGCAAATTAAAACATTACTAAGTTTGTAATATTTTTAAGCGGGATGTTTAGAGATACATCCACGTGCATTTCTTAAGCTTTTCTATGAAGAAGGTAACTATTAACTATCCTACTGCCGGTCGATACATATGTTTTTGGCATTGCACAAGACATGTCTTTTTTGACTATGCATAACGTTAAAATACTAAATCCCTAGGATGTGTTTCATTTGATTTTAGTCTCAACATGTTGCATGATTTTTATCATTATTAACTGTTTTTGGTTTTTAACAAATATTATTATTAAAACTATAAATGTTCACTTCTTCATATTATGATTGATTGATTGATTGTTGGTTGCTTAACGTCCAATGGCAAATATTTCATGCATATTCAGGACGAGAACAAGTTCATAATAAATACAATAGGTCGGGTTGTTGTCTCTTTGACACATTTCCGATTTCCATTGAGTGAGCCAAGGCTCCGTGTTGAAGACCAAACGTTGATCTATAAAAAAGAAAAATCACAAAAATACTGAACTTAAAGGAAAATCTAATCGGAAAGTCCATAATCCCATGGCAAAATCAAATAACAAAACAAACAAAAAACGAATGGACAAGAACTGTCATATTCCTGACTTGGTACAGGCATTTTCAAATATAGAAAATGGTGGATTAAACCTGGTACGGTTTTATAGCGTTGACCCTCTCAGTTTGATGACAGTCTCATCAAATTCCGTTATATTTTCTATGATGCGTGAACTAAAAAGACATAATAGATAAAATAGTCCAAATATGGGTACAGCAGGCACAATCTTGTATCAGTTTTAAGAGAAACAATTTAACAGAACCGAACACTCATATATCTACACGCTGTTAAGATGATACACAACGTCAGTACGCAGAATCTATACATCACAACAATCATGTATTATTTGTGAAGTTGAAAATGAATATTTATCAACAAGGTCTTGGTACCTTCCTATGAACTTTTTTTAGAAAAAGGACGAGACGTTCGATGACATACCCCTGTGTCATCAACTTTCTTTTCATACACTGATGGTTTACTTTTAAAAATTGTGACTTGAATGGAGATATGTCATGTATGTGGTAAGTTATATGACCTTCAAAATACTGTTTATATTCATTACATCTCTGACGCGACATTAAGTGTCGAAATCCGGATATGGTGTATCAATTTTTGCACCTGGTGTTTACGGTCTACCATCTTTTCCTCAAGTTCATCATGTGTTTATTGTTATCTGTTTATGTTGTTTTGGGCTCAAATAAGTTGTTGGTAACTGATACACAATTGCATTTTTTTTTCTCTTCAACCAAAACATTAACATGATTAACTTCGGTATGTTTTGGTATTAATAATGATCCATAAATTGAAACCCCTTTCAATCAAAAACTTACACAAAACACCACGAAAATTGGTAGCTACTAATAAAATGTCTCAAATATTAAGAATATGCGATCATCGACATGTCAATCAGAAACATTCTACTAAAGTGTGAGCATAAAGGTAGATGACCAAAATAAACTGGAGATACACAATAACCAACTTTTATGAAAGTAACGAATATCCTACCTTGTAAGTCAGTAGCTTCCGTTGTGAGTACAGTTTTTTGTCCGGAAGATTGATCAGTTGCCTCTATGTACATGTAGTATGTCCCTTCGGCTGCTGATTCAGGACCAGTTTCACTGGAAGTGGTCCCTGCCTAAAGCATTAGTAATACAAAATTAAAAAACAATAAAATTGATATTTATTTCTATCCACGTTTATTACGTTATGTACGGAACAACATGTTAAAGGTGTACCTTTTAAACTCAGAAAAAACAATCCTTTTAATTTGTGGATTATTCCAAAACCACTTTATAAAAATGGTATGTCATATTGTAATGCTATGGAGTGTACACTCTTAAAATGTGCCACCGTTTAACACTGTATAAACCTCTTAAATTTCAAAAATAAGCATACAATTGATATATTGATATAATCAAATTGTTATACCACAAATATTAAATTGCATCTTTAATTAAGCTTTCTTTGTTTTTCTCTGTATTGTTTTAATGCTGACACCGATAACACATGCAGTCATATATTATTCGATAATTGCTGAAATAAAATTGTAATTTGGAATAATGGTAATGAAGGGTATGCACCAAGGACTCACATATTTCAATTTAAATGATACTGTCACACCTTGGTACAAAATATATGTTACATGAGTATATATACTTACAGATTTTGACATGAATAAGGTACGCTTCATTTATTTGTAAAGGGACAACAATGTTACTTTGACACAGATTTATGTTCGGCGTATATAGAATGTTAATAGTAAAATGGAAATAATTATCCTAATATGCAGTTTGTAAACATTTACCGTGATATTGCATAGAAAAAAAAACTTTGTATATCTTCAATGAAAGTGGCTTGTCAAACAATTTCCCTGTATGTTTGTACAAGATGTGCATATTATTAATTACAGAGTGTGCTAGTGATCTAATACGGTATATATGGGGTCAGTAAATTCCATACGGGATCAGAGTGAAACTCGAATCCCCATATGGAACTTACTGACCCCAAATATACCGTATTGCATCACTAGCATGCTATGTAACGAATTTATCTTACCGACTATCTTAACGTGTAAAATTTTGTTTTTATACTCTATTAACCATTTGCAAATTCAAAACGATTAAGTATACAAATTCGCTGTTTCAGAATCAAAAGCATCATAAGTAATTTCATTGTTCGAACCCCAAAGTGAAAAAAAAACGTCATTGGTTGCATTTCGATTGTTTATAACGTTTTAAACCAATCAAAACGCTTTGGTGTACGCTTTTGAAAATATTACCCAGGATGCATTAGATTCTGAAACGGCAAATTGACTTCTGGTAATTAACACAACTAACGTGTAATCAATGTACAAGCTTCAATCAATAGACCATGACTAAGGTAATTAACACAACTAACGTGTAATCAATGTACAAATTTCAATCAATAGACCATGACTAAGGACAATATGTCAAATCTGGTTTACAGATATGAAATTTGCAAAAACTGATGCAACTATATATCAAACATAAGATAAAGAAACACTAGTTCAGGTCCGGTCGGAAGAACATACAGGAAAGCAATACATATTCTAATAAAACCATTCTATTTAATTATTTTGGGAAACAAATGTGGGGATAAGGAAAAAATGTAGAACCCTTGTTGAAAGTTTCTTAAGTTTCATTAATAAAAAAGTATACACATATGGAAAAAAGTATTGCATCACTTTGATTTTTTAAAACTTGAAAAACCAATCGTTTATTTTGGATGGAATAGGATAAAATAATTGTAAAATGATATTGAAAAGTAGTTAATGATAACATTGGCTTTAAAACGAATAAAAAATGTGTGAAAACAAAAAGTTGTATCAAACCAAATTTTTTATTACAAAACGAAGTGTTTTTTCTAATAAAAAAATGCATTTTACAACTTTTACTGTAGTCGAACTTTACAATGTCAGACATTTTAAAATTAATCTTTAGATCATTGTTCACATCATGGTTGATCGTTATACGCCAAAAAATTAGTACTTTGTGCGCAGCTTTCATTCGAACGGATAACCGCATCTTAACGTCTTCTGATTCCAGCCATAAGTCGACTGATTTGTTGCTAAGCTAGCAATACCATTCTTGACGAAGGGTATTGTTTATTTCATGACTTGTTTGAACTGGGTTGTCGTTTCATGCACTTTACGCCAAAAAGTGTCCCATATATGCTCGATATGGTTCAAATTCGGGCCACGTTTGGGCCAAGGAACATAAACCAAATTTCATTGGAACAATGGATCTTCCTTCACGACGCTAATTTTCAACTTTTGCGAGCTCTGCACTATATTGGATACGAGCTTCTGTGTGTCTTTTCGTATGCAAAGGTCTCCAAAATGGTATTTTCACTCGATAACCAGTAGCGATGAGCCGATTCCGAACAGTTCTTGTTTGAAGTCTCCTCTATGGTCATCATTCTCTTTTTAGGATTGTATTGTTTGCAATGGGTTTCCTTCTGAACAACATTCATTATGCTTTATTTTATCTAGCAAATTTTATAGGGGTCTTCTTGACATCGGAAGGTCTTTGACATCGTTTCGTGCCTGATTTTTATTCTCAAAACGACTTGTAGTGGAATGGCGATGACCAACAATACGTGGAATTATCACAGCGACATATCTGCTTCCATCATGCTGGTTATCTGCCATATTGCTGCAGTTACTAGTATGACTTGTGGATGACCAATTGCAAGGTGTCAATAACATAAATTTATAAACTTGGTTATTTTAAGTGTTGAAAGCAATGAGGATAAAACCAGCTGTGTTAGTGTTAACGAGTACAGTAGCTGCATGTGCAGATAAGAACTGATAGAGTCGATATTTATTCTTTAAACTCAGATGAAATTTAAATAATGTGTAACTAGTTCTATTTCAACAAATGATTAACAAAAAAAATTAAAAGTTTTTTTTTTTATTTGAATTTGAATTTGGTGTTTCAATACTTTTTTCCATGTGTATATATGAAATTAAAACACAAGTGCACATTTGCCCTGTTTGTCAGACAACAAGTTCCTGTTTTGTACTTCCAAACTTTCATGAACTAGTACGCTCTAATATGCAATTTTTCATCACTAGCCAGGATAAGGTATTGTTTTGATATGAAATGACTGCCACTTTATATGAACATCCGACAAGGTGCTCATTAATCCTTGAATTTGCCCAACTTAACAAAGAAAGCAATGGGGCCATCAATCACTTGTTTGTATAAAACAATTGAGTAACCATTTCACTGACACAATCAAATACTAAAACAGGTGTTAACAATGATACAGCGACCTTGACCTTAATTGTTATGTTCATTGTTTTGTTTATCAGTATATAATACTATTGAAATCTTTGATTCTAGATGTATATGTTCAAAACCAGATTCCGTAAAGTACAACCGCTTCAATTCTCATTGAAAATTAGTGTCCGTCTCGTACAAAGTATTCTTAATATGTTCTCCAGTTACGCGGTGTGTTTTAATAAAAAAGAAATCTGAAAAGGAGGTAAAGCAATCAATTTAGATTGGGAGGGGTAGGTATCTAGTTTTTGCATCATTGTAGAACCTCATATTCTAACGCTGTTTTGGGTTGTTAACCATAGAAAAATACCGATTTCATAATAATTCATTATCCATACCAATTTGGAAACACAGATTATAAAAAAAAACATGTGAACTCTCCTCACATTTTTTTTTAAGCACGAAAGCGTTAATGTTGAACTTGTGTGTCTAAATATCCAATTGCTACATTATCTTCCTCTCTTTAGAAACACTACACTTCATGTAAAGCCGGTCGAGAATTGGCCGTTTCAGAATCTAAAGCATCCTGGGTAATATTTTCAAAAGTGTACACCAAAGTGTTATGATTGGTTTCATACGTTAAAACAATGGAAATTCAAAGAATGACGTAAGGTTATTTTCACTTTGGGGTAAGAACAATGAAATTACCCATGATGCTTTAGATTCTGAAACGGCCAATTGTACGACTATTTGTTGAAAGTAGACTTGGTTTTGTTTAAAAAAAACTTACAGATCCTCGAGTCCAATCAAAGTCATCCAGACTTGATTGTCTAAAAAAACATTGTTCAGTTGTCTCAAATCCACAGCTATGATTTATGTCCGGTATGACTGTAAATGATATCAAATCACTTTATGTTGAAGTCGATGGAATCATGAATTAGTATAATCTTAGTATGTAAATCTAAGTCATGGCAGTCCTTTTGCCATTTTGATTTATATACAATGTAGCCATTCGAAAAATATAATGAAAATTGTTTTAGCACACATTTGTCCCTTTTCATTTTGCATCTGTCCCACCAAATTAAAATATATAGATTGAAATGATTATCTGTCATTGGTTCTGTGATACGGGAAACTTGTTTGCTAGATTTATTCTACTACTTTTTTGACGACTAAGTTAGCAGTTTACATTGCAGTCTAGATAATTCAATTAGCAGCATGATGACATCATCAAGGACAAGGTCGCACTATTAACAATCTACCTTAAGTTTTTGGTCTTTAACGGGGAAAGTTCAAATTGGATATGCTTTGTACAGATATGTTATTGTTAGATTTACAATGACGTTGTAGTCGGATGTACTAGTTGCTTCATTATTTTATGTCGAGCACAAACTGCTTACAAAAGAGGAAAAAAAACAACTTTTCTTTGAATTGTTCAATTTCATTTGCAGTATGGTACGTTATTCAAAGACTTGCCTTTGGGTTCCTCTCCGCAGCATGGTTTTTTATTGCAGCATATGCCCTTTTCAATCCATCCGAGTCCAAATATTTGTTCACAGGTTAAGCCTTTCCGTCCACATACTCCATTTGAAGCCAGACATTGTTCAGTTAGTACTGAAAAGAACAGTACTTCGATACAATATGAAATCATTCGTTATGGTTTATGCATAATACATTATTATTTTATATGTAAGGTCATAAATTGTTATAAGTAAACCGTTATTGAAAAAGGAGCTAAATATTACCGCCAAGGACAGAGAGGCGAAAAATACCAGATGAACATTTAAACTCATAATGCAAGTAAACTGACAACGTCATGCCTCAAATGAAAAAAAGACCAAATATTCACATAATAGTACACAAGAATCAACATAGAAAATAAAAAATGAGCAACACTAATAAAACCAAAAAAATGAGGTCATCGCAGGTGCTCCAGAAGAGGAGATCCTGCTCTGCATGTGCAAAATTGCTGAAAATTATATACGCAGTTTTATCTAGCAAAAAGGTAAGCTCTATTATTTCCAGTTATCAGATTAAACATGGTATTTCACAGAATCATTCTGGAGAGACATGAGAAGAAGTAAATGCCCTTTTCACAATTACATTTTCCAGATGCACCAGGTTCACTATAGGACACAAATAAGAATGTTAACTCAAGAAAAGGATTGTTTAAAATGTTATGATATTTTGGTATTTATGATTTCTTAAGAATAAATTTATCTGAATTTTATTGATACTCGTTACTCTATTCAGATGTTTGAAATTTTCTGTTTTGGAATGTTGAAAGCTTTGATTGTTCTTGCGTCAAACGTTAATTCCACAATGAGAAGATGTGTAAAGTATTGCACAGCTCAAACATGCTCATGCTATTGTGTAAAAAAATGAATGTGTAAATTCCCCAATTATTGTATTAGAAAGAAAATTAGTTGAGAAACGAGATAATATGTTTGTATTTCTGTAACATCACTAATTCTATTATATTGGTTGTTTCCTCTGGTCCGCCAGAGAAGCAAGTCTGCTGTGATGCTGTGAAAGAAAATACTGTACCTGTCAACTATGAGAGACAATAACTGCGTATCATTATATAGTCCCACGTTATTGCCCTTATAACTTGCACTTAAAAAAATCATAGTTCAATCATAGAGTCACAGGCTCAAGTCGTTGTTTTGTCCGTCCAGGCTTTTGACAGGGTTTATAAAGCTCAATCATAACACATATTCTTCGTTTTATATTATATTTATAGAAAATATTTTTTCAAAACAAAGTTGGGAAAGTATTTGTCAGCCGGCCTTAAACAGTTATAACTACAAATAAAACATTCTTAAATGTATTTCATGGTTTGGGGCCTCCGTGGCGGAGTGGTCTCATTATTTACTACTGTAGGTTGTGAACTCAGCTCTTGTTGGTACAATTGACTCCACCCTTAACTCACTAGTATTGTCAGTCTTCCTATAGAAGGTCCGTGGTCGCTACGAACTGGCGTTAGAACACCCACAATAAATAAATCAATCCAACTCTGATTGTGCATATTAAAAACGAGATAATTTTGCTTGTTTTATGTGACACCAATGATGTAGACACTTCTTGTCCTTTCAGTAAAACAAAGTTAATGACATAAGTTTGGAAGAGGTGGTCTTGCTCTGCCCTACCGTTTCGATGTAATATTAGCGGTGTGTGGATTTTTATTCTTCATTTAAATAAGTTTTGGGTTGAAAAATAGTTTGGCTTCGAGCATTACTAGATAGACATATTTTGAAATGCTGATCTAAAATATGAAGACCTTATAGCTACAAAAGGACGAGCAACTTAATTAACGCATACACTTTTCAGCTTTATGTATTAGGGTTTGAATATAGGTATATCGCATCCCTAGCCAAAAGATCAGTTCTTACTTCTTTTAACATTTTATACATTTCCACTTCATCAGGAGCTAAATGAGGTTCTATATGTCCGATCTGGACAATATATGTCTTAATTCATTTTAGAATAACTTTGCCGGAGAGAGTTGGAAACTTGATTTCTTTATACGTTTGCTCTTTAATAACATAGAATTATTTTAATTTATCGATGTAGAATTGGACAAAAACATAAGCAACGAGCTGCAGTAGTGTATTCGACACAGATTTGATTGTAAATGAAAATAACACTTTCCTAACTACCGCTAATCGTTAACGCTTTATTGTGTTTTTATTGCTGCGAGTAATACTGCCGAACTAAGAACACAATGCTTCAAATCTTCATTTTTCTATAAAACTAATGAACGTGGAAATTCGTTTTCTAAAAATCCATATCAATTGAAAACCAAACCTCTCATTTGTATCTCCGATAGCAGGGTTAAAAGCCTATATCAGAATGATAATATCTACCAACGTGTCTTAACTTACTACTCTAACACGACACCTTACTTACATTACCTTAGCCAATTATTATAAAAACAAGGTCAAAGGTATATTGCATGTTGACCTTCAGTCTAACTCTTTGCAGTTAACACGTCAAACATAAGTTTTTTGCGGTCATAAAAGCATGTTTGATCATTTAGCCAAAATGCTGTACTCGTTTTAATATACTTACTGCCGCCATTAGACACACAGATGACGCAGAGGATTATTACAATCAAACAACAAAACTTCATCATAATTCTGAAATGAATATATTTCTATATCAATTCTATATTCCGGGTTATTGAGAATGTACCGATAACCAGCAGCAAGCGATACACTTGTATTCATTACGGGGGCTCGAGGGTCTAAACAAATATTTTGATTTAATATGAGATTTCTCTATATTTTTCTATAAATGAATTTTATCTTATAATTATTAGAAAAATGAAAAAAAAATAAAATCACCTTTCATTAACGCTCACAATGTGCCTTCGAAAGAAGCATACATTTTTGTTAATGTCCTTTTTTTCTGTTGAACTAATAAGAGAAATAGCGATACTATCGAATTAAAATAAACTAAATTACAGGAGTAACGTTAATTTGACAATTATTTAGATTATGTACAGCTTATTCGAAAACAACAATAAAAAAAAACAGGTCACCGATGAGTTGAAATAAATATTAATTGTACATGCTGTTATGCCAAAAAAAAGGCATTATTGCACCAAAGGGAGAAAATTTGAAGCTTTGTCAGTGAAGTCTACATTTTAAAAGTCACCTGGGACCAATACGAATTGATTTTTGGAATGATTTTCGAACCATATGATGAAGTAACAACTACTAAAAGTAATAAATAAAATTTGTAATGAAAAAATAATGTTTATCTATATATTTCCTGAAAATCTTATACCCGCGAGCCTCCTTAAAAGATCAATTGTGATTGCTATTGTTAAAGCTTCAAAAAGACTAGTCTTCAGTCCCAACTTATATTTAAGGGCAATCTGACGGGTTTTGATGTGTTTTTAAAGCACTTTCTTTCGTAAACCATGAACATATCTTATTTTAACAATATTGTTCAAAGTTCATATGTTCATATGTTAAAAGGGGAAATTGATAATTGGTCGTTTGAAATTACAACTAAAAAATGAAGTTATTGAGATCACGTCTAGATTCGTTTAAAGGGATTCGTGTTGCTCTTGTTTTAGTTTAAAGAGTTGTTCCTTGTTATTTTTTTTCTTTTTCATGCTGTTCAGCACTAGAATGTATGTAGGTGGTGTGAAATTCTTTCAATTTCGAAGTTACTTTTTGAAGGTTGTTCCAGAATCACATTGACTACATGCTCAAGTAGTGGCTTTATTTTTACATTTGCATTGAAAATACTATTCCAAATAACTCGTTAAAGGCTAAGAAACACGAGAAAGTAATGTATATTAAAAGAAAGAGAGAGATTGGATAGCAAGGTCACATTCAAAAAAGATGATTGGACTCACATTAGTAATAAACAATATATGGAAATCTAACGACAAAGTAACACTAGAAAAATAAACATGTCAAAGGTACCAGGATTGAAGTCTTATATTTGTGCAAGCTCAACGTTTCTTCTACAAAAGAATTATCAGTTGTTTAAAAAGTGACATTTCTGTCTTTGAATTTTACTTGCACATTAGATGTCTGTGTTGTGATGGCCAAACGCTCTCCAAAAACAACATGAGCTGTTAACCATCTGATGATAAACTGTTATATTACCTCTTTAATTGTATTGATCAAGTTCAAATCACAAGAATTTTGTAACCAAGAAAATAATTAAAAACTTACCTCAATTTACAAAAGAAGATCTGCAGATAAAAAGATAACTTCTAAAATGAAGTGCCTCCTTATAAATCAAATTGAATTTAAAAAAATGAACATGTGTTAAGGAATTTTTATCCAAGATGTGCAACATCGAATAGTGGCATATGTTGTTTTTCTTCCTTTAATATCTGAATAAGCAAATATTTCTAGAATGTGTAACATCTTTCATCTGTTGTTAATTTGCACTTACATGTATTGGTAGATAATGTTATTGCATCAGCAAATTTAACATACCTTTTTCAAATAAAAAGGCCAAATAAAAGTTTGGTTTATAACTAATTCGATATGAGCGTCACTGATGAGTCTTATGTAGACGAAACGCGCGTCTGGCGTACTAAATTATAATCCTGGTACCTTTGATAACTATATATCTACATAAATAAATATACAAAAGAACAACTATATTTAAACGATAGAAGTAAATATAAGTTTCAAAACATATTTCAGAAAAAAAACCATATATTCTTTTTCAGAGTAGTTTGCATATTGTTAGAAATCAAATAAATACATTCTGATTTTGATAAAACAATCTCCAATGTTAATGTCAAAAGACAAAAAAAAACATATATTGTTTCTCAGAGTTGTTTACATATTGTTAGAAATCAAATAAATAGTTAATACATTTTGATTTTGATAAAACAATCTCAAATGTAATTGTCAAAAGATAAAAAAAACATATATTCTTTTTCAGAGTAGTTTACATATTTTTAGAAATAAAAAGAATACATTCTGATTTTGATAAAACAATCTCCAATGTTAATGTCAAAAGATAACCAAACACGCCATACGCATGTTTCCTCTACACACAAAAAATGTATAATGTAATTTAAATAAAAAAAGGCAAAAAGATACCACTGAGTTAGTTGTAGAGTTAAAAGTGATTAACCGTATTAATTTATAATTCTATAAACAAATAATGTGATACGATATCATTTACAGATAATATTGCTTGTTTCGTTTTTATTTTATATGTTGTCCTTACATTTATAAATGTATGTGACGTCCTTTCAGATGTAAAACAGACATTATATAGATATGCTGAGTCAAGCCCTTTTCAATTGATATGTATAGTTTGTTAATATGTGTTGCTCTTACACCATTGTCAAGGGTCGAGTGTTGTGTATTATGCAAACCTGATTAACCCCGACATTTTATATATGTGCCTTTCCCATATCAAGGGATTGTAATTCAGTTGTTGTCTTTAGTTGCTGTAACATTGGTACAGTGGAGATCACTTCTAATCTCTAATTAAATCTGCTAGGAAAACTGTTCTAGAACAGTACGTAGAACTGTCAGCCTGACACATTTTAGTCAGTTCTAGGTAAGATCTGTTCTAACTACAATTGATTTGGTCAGTTCTACCTAGAACTGGTTTGGACAGTTCTACCTAGAACTGAGCCTGACAGTTCTACCCTAGAACAGTTTTAGACAGTTCTAGCTAGAACTGACCAAATATTTGGTCAGTTCTACTTATAAAACAGTTCTACGGTTGAATTTGATTTCTTATTCTACGGCTAAAATTGATTTTTACAAATTCTGCGGCCAGAATTGATTTTTATAAATTCTACGGCCAGAATTGATTTTTATAAATTCTACGGCCAGAATTGATTTATAAATTCTGCGGGGAAAATTGATATAAAATTTCTACGGCTAAAATTGATTTATAAAGTCTACGGGTTTATTTATAAACTTTAAGAAAAGTTTGTTTCCAGTTTTTGGTGAAAAAAATATTTGTTTTGAACCCTGAGAAAAAAAAATTGTTTGTTTCATCCTCAGCTGCCACTATATAAAATGCTAAATTTGAAGAAGAAAAAAATGTTTTCGGTTTGTCGCTTAAAAAAAGATTGTTCTTCGCCAAAGGCGAAACAAAAAGTTTGTACATAAAAAATACCCATAGCCCCCCCCCCCCAACCCCCCCAACCCCCGATAGTCAAATGGTTGCTGCCTTAGAGAACATGTTCAAACTGTTAATCCCGCCATATTCTGCATGTTTGTGTCTGTTCCAAGTCAGGAGCGTGTAATTCAGTGATTTTTTTTTGTCGATGTGTTACATAATTTTTTGTTTTTTTCTCAATGTTTGTACACAAATTAGGCCGTTAGTATTAGGGGGGGGGGGCATTATTATTTGAATTGTATTTGTTATTCCGGGAGTCAGGATAACAAAATTATCGGACCTCAATAACCAACAAAATATCTGTTTACGAGTAGTTTTCATACCTTGGACGACCTGTTTAAAAAAAAATTTAAACTGCCTTTATTTGCTTTTTCCATTCTGCAAATCTATATATATAGCTGCACAGTACTTAAGTTTTAATTTTAGGTCTAGAGGGACTGTAATATACAAGTAACAGCAATTTTGGAAAAAAAATGTAATTGTTCACATCAATTCATAGTGCCAGCATGCAGGGGCAGCTAGATCCAGGCTAGTGGTCAAACTATATGCTCCCATTCATTTGCATTGATGTTAAAAAAAAGTGGGATTCCAAACCCTGAACCCCCTCCTCTTGATCCTCAAATGAGCATGTCCTTGTTTTATTCAAAATATTGAATCATAAACAAATATCAGTAGTTTGTATACTTCAGAGTGAGTCGTGTAAGAAAATCTTTTGACTGCATTAACCCAAACTTACCATATTTGCTTTTTATTATTTAAATCTATATAGCTGCACAGCAATTCAGTTATAATTTTAGTTCGAGATATGCTGTAGTATATAAATAACTGCAATATTGGAAATCAATGAACACAAATGTTTTTTTCGCATTAACTGAGGGTGCCAGCATTTCCTATTTCTAGTTAAAATATTGCATCAGAAACAAATTTCAGTAGTTTTCATACCTCAGACTGACTCATGTGACACAATTATTTGTCTGTATCAATCAAATGGACTTTGATCATAGTTGAAGGCCGTATGGTGACCTATGGTTGTTAATGTTTGTGTCATTTTGGTCTTTTGTGGATAGAGGTCTCATTGGCAATCATACCACATCTTCTTTTTTATAACACTGACCATTTGTGACAGCATCAACCAAAACTGAACATATTTACACTTCATAATGTAAATCTTAATATATATATAGCCGCAAAGTAAATCACTTATACATGTAGTTACATATCATGATGGATTGTATAATTCAAATGACAGCAATATTGTAACACATTGGCTAAACAAAACTTTCACATCAACTTACATGATTTAGAGTACCAGCAATTTTCTGCAAGTCCTCTTTTATTCCAAATATTGAATTGTAAACAAATTTCAGTAGTTTTGATATACATGTATCAGACTGAGACGTTTTATTATGTTGGATATCGAGGTCCGATAATTTTGTTATCATCCAACACTCACATTACTGATTCATATACTTTATTTTGAAATAAAAAGTACATGTATCGGAAGTTCTCTTCTTGGAATAGTATACTGTTAATATAATTTGAAGACAAATGGAAGAAGGCAAAGAAAAATGCATGGTTTTGTTTGTAGCCGAACGTCCAGTGGCACATACTTCATTCATGTTCAGATTACTCGTATATTTTTCTGAGTTTCAGACTCCCAGATATCATTTATAATCGTTATGGATAAGTCTGTCTAAATTGACGAGATGGTGCAAATGTATAGTTTTTTACGTTATAATAAAACACTTTTTTCAGTAATATCCCATAATTCATCCACTGTACAATTTTCGTATGAACATGTGTCAAAACAGAAGCTTAAATGAATGTAAATCCAAGGCAAACAAGGTAAATTACGATTAAAATTCCATGATTTAAATGTAGAGTTATATTATAAAGAGACTGTTAAAAACGGGGAACGAAGAAACATAAACAATGATGTTTCCTATGCAATCTTATAAACATATTTCTCCGATGAGTTGGATAACCTCCTATTCACTTCGATATTTGTACATGTGACGTTTGATCAAGGATTTGTATACTAGTTAACTATACAAATCATTGGTTTGATCAGAAAGAAATATAGAAAATCTGCTATTATTCAGCAAAGTAACTGGAAGTGATTTTTTCTTCTAAATTCTAAAGTGCCCTTACTGCAGTGTCGTCATTTAAGTATTATAATTCTGATTTAGTCAGTTCTGCTAACAGTTCTACGGTTAGAACTGATTTGGACAGTTCTACCTAGAACGGATTTGGACAGTTCTACCTAGAACTGATCCTGACAGTTCTACCTAAAACTGATTTAGTCAGTTCTACCTATAACGGATTTAGGTTAGAACAGTTCTCCAGACAGTTCTCCAGACAGTTCTAATGAGTGGTTAGAAGTGATCACCACAGTATGTGCATATATCAGGACGTTAATTTTCTCGTTCGGTTTGATTTACGTTAATTTTTGTCTTTTCGGGGCTTTTATCGATGACTTTTCCGTAAGAGTTTTGTAAATTGTTGAACTATGACCTTTCTTTTTAATCTTCTTTATCATATGTTTTCAATTGATATGTATAATTTGTTAGTATGTGTTGCTCTTATACAATTGGCAATGATCAGGAGTGTTGTGTATCTGCAAACCTGATTAACCCCGCCATATTCTATATGTGCCTTTCCCACATCAAGAGCTTGTAATTCAGTTGGTGTATTTAGTTGCTGTAACATTGGTATGTGCATATAGCAGGTCGTTAGTTTTATCGTTCGGTTTATCTTTTCGGGGCTTTTATCGATGACTTTTCCGTAAGAGTGTTGTACATTGTTGAACTATGACCTTTCTTTTAATCTTTTTTTATCTTTTGGTCTGTTGTGGGAAGTTTCTCACATGTTGGCTATCATACTATATTCTATTATGCCATAGCAAAAGTCGCTCAGACATTGTTTGTATAATGTTAAATATATAAGACGAAGCTAAAAATACGACAAGATGTGCGAAATTGATTTGTGACAGACTATACTTCCTTTGTTAATCTTATTGATTATGCAAATTTTCCAATTTCTGATGATTAATGTCTATATACATCTTTTATGGTTTGTTCAACTTATCTTACTTACCGATTTACCTATGTATATTTATAAATATTGGGAATACTTCAGCAGACTGTCACATGTTCAACTAAAAATATATTTTATATTTGTCTCACTACATCAGCAGAAGTTCACATGTTAAACTATAACAAATATTTTATATTTCATTCAACCTATCGCACTTTATCAAGAAATTTTCACATTTTAAACTATAACAAATCTTTTATATTTTATTCAACCTATTGCACTTTATCAACAGAATTTTACATGTTAAACTATAACATGTTTCAGAAAAAAAAATATATATTCTTTTTTTGAGTAGTTTACATATTGTTAGAAATCAAAAAAATACATTCTGATTTTGATAAAACAATCTCCAATGTTATTGTCAAAAGATAACCAAACACGCCATACGCATGTTTCCTCTACACACAAAAAATGTATAATGTAATTTAAATCAAAATAGGCAAAAGAATACCACTGAGTTAGATATAGAGTTAAAAATGTTTAACCGTATTAATTTATAATTCTATAGACAAATAATGTGATATGATTTCATTTACAGATAATATCGCTTGTTTCGTTTTTATTTGATATGTTGTCCTTACATTTATAAATGTGTGTCAATTCAGATGTAACACAGACAGTATATAAATATGTTGAGTCAGTTGGTGTATTTAGTTGCTGTAACATTGGTATGTGCATATATCAGGTCGTTAGTTTTCTCGTTCGGTTTGATTTACGTTTAACTTTGTCTTTTCGGGGCTTTTATCGATGACTTTTCCGTAAGAATATTGTACATTGTTGAACTATGACCTTTCTTTTGAATCTTCTTTATCATTTGGTCTGCTGTGGAAAGTTTCTCACATATTTGCTCATACTATATTCTGTTATGCCATAGCAAAAGTCGCTTAGACATTGTTTGTATAATGTTAAATATATAAGACGAAACTAAAAATACGACAAGATGTGCGAAATTGATTTGTGACAGACGAAACTTCCTTTGTTAATCTTATTGAGTATGCAAATTTTCCAATTTCTGATGATGCATGTCTATATACATCTTTTATGGTTTGTTCAACCTGTCTTACTTACCGATTTATCTATGTATATTTATAAATATTTTGACTACGTCAGCAGACTGTTACATGTTAAACTAAAAATATCTTTTATATTTTATTCAACCTACAGTATCTCACTACATCAGGAGAAGTTCACATGTTAAACTATGACAAATCTTTTATATTTTATTCAACCTATTGCACTTCATCAGGAGTTTGATACATATTTCTTTCTTCAAAAACAGGCAATATGATTTTATACATACCATATTTCCTTGATACAAGAATGTATATTTGAAAATAAATAATTACAAAAAAACATAATTGCATACAATTTATAAAAAGAGTGTTTTTTTGTTTATCAAGTGCAATCATCCCTATATAGAATTGTATAGGGACGCGTAATGATTCGAAGGAAAAATTGTGTTTACGTTGTCAAGAAAAACAAATGTTAATGTTCGCCAGATGAGTGTAAATATATGGGCCTCGTCTTTAAATTTTACTTTTGGGGTTGTGACACATTAACGTTACGACATTTAATAAAGAGAGTGAGTAACACAAAGGCGTTTCCTGTCATCACTTGTACAATTCCGTACTATTAAAATATTTATGAAACTGAAATAGACATATGATACATATATCTAAATATATAACATCTAAAAAGATAACCAAACACGCCATACGCATGTTTCCTCTACACACAAAAAATATCTGTAATTTAAATAAAAATTGGCAAAATAATACCACTGAGTTAGATGTAGAGTTAAAAATGATTAATCATATTTATTAATAATTCTATAGGCAAATAATATCATATGATATCATTTACAGATAATATCACTTGTTTCGTTTCTATTTCATATGTTGTCCTTTCATTTATAAATGTACGTCCATGCAGATGTAAAACAGACATTATATAGATATGTTGAGTCAAGCCCTCTTCAGTTGATATGTATAGTTTTTTAATATGTGTTGCTCTTACACCATTGTCAGGGGTCAGGATTGTTGTGTATCTGCAAACCTGATTAACCCCGCCATATTCTATATGTGCCTTTCCCACATCAAGAGTTTGTAATTCAGTTGGTGTATTTAGTTGCTGTTACATTGGTATGTGCATATGGCAGGTCGTTAGTTTTCTCATTCGGTTTGATTTACGTTAAACTTTGTCTTTTCGGGGCTTTCATCGATGACTTTTCCGTAAGAGTGTTGTACATTGTTGAATTATGACCTTTCTTTTTAATCTTCTTTATCATTTGGTCTACTGTGGAAAGTTTCTCACGTATTGGCTATCATACTATATTCTGTTATGCCATAGTAAAAGTCGCTTAGACATTATTTGTATAATGTTAAATATATAAGATGAAACTAAACATACGACATAATACGCACAGCAAAAATAAAATATAAGACAAGCTCATGATACTCTCATGCACTCAAAATTTCTCAATAACCATAATACTCACAGCAAAATAAAATGTAAGACAAGCTCATGATACTCTTATGCACTCAGAATTTCTCATTATTAACTTATAAATGAACATATCATAGATACCAGGACTAAATTTTGTATAAACGCTAGACGCACGGTTTCTCTAGAAAAGACGCATCAGTGACGCTCGAATCCACGAAATTAAAAGAGCCCGATAAACCACGAAGTTTAAGAACATTGAGGACCAAAATTCTTAAAAAGTTTTTTTAAATACAGCTAAGGTAATCTATGCCTGAAAGTCACTGACATATCTTCGTACAATCTCATTTGGTTATCTTTTTGCCATTATTATTCCCAATTTCAATGTTTTTGAGGGAATTAAACTGTTTTCATCGACAATCAGAACTATAAAAAAAAGTGTATAAACAAAAGAAGATGTAGTATGATTGCCAATGAGACAACTGTCCATAAGAGACTTACATGACACAGACATTAACAACAATTGGTCACCGTACGGCCTTCATGTAGTAAGCTATAACAGGCCACGACAAGACAATGTAAAGCAATTCAAACGAGAAAACTAATGGCCTTATTTCTATGAAAAAATAAATGTAGTTTTCTTTATACAGTTTTGACAGTACGAGTAAGTCTGTTATTAATCCTTGCAATTTTCGAACTGGTATATTGTTATGAAAAATTACGATACGTGCTATATGTTCAATAATTTTCCTTTCAAAACATTGTTGGCTTATTGCCTCTAAATTAAAAAAAAGTTTCATTACAAAAAGAAAGATATTTTAATCAAATACAAGTATTCATGTTATCAATAATCAATACAAAATACGATATCTTAATAATCAACATGTAAGTGATAAAGTAATTAAAAAAAACATCAATGCATAATTATACAAAATAAACACACAGTTGATGTCCATACATGTCTTTTTCTTTTATGGACCTCTTTAGCAGAAGTTACAATTGTGGAAATCTTACTTTATGATAAGTCTACGGAAGGATATTAAATAACAATATCATGAAATTAGTCACAAAGATCCTGACCAATTATAATATTATGAGTCGATGTTTCAAATTTTGAGAAATGCTACTTTATTAAATAGTCATGAGACTTTGGAGAAGGTATGATAAGCTATATAATTGGCCCCCTATTTTAGTGAAAAATAAAAGACAATTGTTTTTCTGAAATATATGTTTTTTAACTTCCATAAATATCGAACTTATATAAACACCATTGAAGTTCGAATATTTTTAACTTTTAACAATCAAAACGACACGTTTTTCTTTTCCTAGTAACGGAAAAACAACAAAATGGTCGGTACCTAACAGTAATATCGAATGAATTGAATTGAAATCAATTCCAGCGTTTGTATTTTATGGTTTGAATGAAAAGGAAACGGACATTCTTGGTTTGACGGGTAAAGATTGCACTATTTTATCGGAGTATCAAAATTTACGCACTGCTGTGTCATACTCCGGCGTCGTGATTCTTCTCAGTACTATTTGCGTGATTGTATGTGTGGTTATATATGGAAAAATTGTATACGTGATATGCACTCAAATGAAGAAAGAGAAAAAACGAAAAGACAAACCAAATCACTACCACATAAATGAGTCCACGTCCGACGTGAAATCATTTAATACGCAAGCTATCTCAACAATTAATAATAGTGAGGTGGAACTGAGAAATGTTCAAACGGAAGTGACTGGCAAATCGAAAGATAAGTCGTCAAAAACAGCCAGCAAATACGAGAAAGGGAGACGACTGACTATAAGCCTAATAGTGGCAACTGCAGTTTCGTACGCAGGATATTTAATTTATGTGTTCACAATATTGGTAAAAATTACGAATCCTAGACTGTACGAAAATAGTATCCGACCAGCAACTGCGATCCTTCTACGTGCGTATTTTATAAACAATGCATCTAACCCTATTGTTTTTTGTCTCATTGACAAAACTTTCAGAAAAGAATGTTTGAAATTGTACAAGAAGACGATATGTGCTAAGAAATTGTACCAAATGTATAAATGATGCATGTGATAATATGAGCAAAAGTATAATGTATATTATTAGTCATGCTGCATTGTAGGTTAATGCTTGGGTAAAAAAGAAAACTGCAGGCCATATTTCGACTATTTTTACGTGATTCTTAAATCTTGAAAAGGCCAGTGATTATCACTCAGATTCGACTTTGAACCACAAACTACAAAACAAATAGCATATGAGTCATGTTAGATAATATGCGTATTAAAAACCAAATATTAAAAAAGTAGTAGGTCCAGTAAGGACCAATTTTGGCCTCAAATCTGAAGTTCATCTGATGAAAGATTTGGACCACTTTTTAAACACTTAAGTGTTTATTTCATTTGAATCAATTAGTTAAAGTGAAGGATTTTAACTGATATAGTCATTAAAAACGACCCAATTTAAGCTCAAATATGAAAAATCTTCCAAATATGCCGAAAAATGTCACTTTTCAGATGGTTTTTGTTAAAAATGAAAGTGGCCGCATCCGTGTTTATCATCAATCTTTATATGCTAGTATAGTAAGTATTATCATAAAATACAATTTTCCTTTTAATATTACGGATGAACACGAATGCGGCCACTTTCGTTTCACACCAAAACCGTCTAAAATTTAACTAAAATGCTAGAATTGTGAAGATTTCAGTAAGTATGCATGACTTAATGGTGCTTATACCCGATATATATGCATTGTATTGTCAAAAACAGCCTATATGTATGTAGCAGAAGCATTTTACTGTACAATAAATAAACTAAAAATTTACATTTTAACAATTTTGTAAAACTGCTATATTTTGGAGACAAAAAGGGGTCTTACTAGACCTACTCCTTTCCAAGTGAAGCAATGTATAGTCTGTACAATTGTATTCTAAGGTTACCTATTCCAAACAAAAATGTGCACCGTTTCTCCAAATACGATACTAAATTGATCAGCATAAATTAAACCTGAAGCTATCATACACGATGTAGTTTGTCATGGTCATTGTTATGTTTGGAACATCTGGGAAATCGTTTTGGAGAGAAAAAGATTCATAATATCCTTCCCGTCATCTGACTAGGATTTATGTCGATACTTCCGTTTCTCGCTCTATCTATGCGACAATGATAACATTTTCTAAATTTACCACTTTTTTATTATAAAGACCTGGATAAAACAGTTATGTGTGGGGATAGAACTTTATTATTCTGTTTTTAAAATTGACTACCAATAGTATCATGACCAACTTCCAACGGAGCTTGTTTATTCTATTCATGCCCACCGTTTTTTTACACCAAATTTATGAAATTCTTGAAATCTTATCGAATAATTCTATATATTTCAATAGGTTTCAACATTTATATTGTTAATATACACACTGTAGTTATTCATAGATAGTAAAAATACAGTATACCCTTACATACAATCACAGCGCTCCTAATTCGAATACCTCTACCAACCTGAAGCTTGGAAAATGTAAAATGTACCGTTTTCCCTTAACGCCAATAGGAACACTGATGACTCCGATCTCTCCTTGTATACGGAATTGTCTGAACTGTGACGAATGCCGATAACTGACGCAATTGATTTGAAGTACATTTCTTTAGGACACTGTAAATAAAAGAAAAAGACTTTTACAGTTTAATGTACTACGCTGAGGACAAATTATATCAAAACTATACAAAACTTCTTGAGCTAACTCTAAATATTGATACAAATGTATGATGCAGAGGACTTTAATTCAATGTAACAGCTTCTGGTGTTCTCATTTTTTAAAATCATTTTCTAACATGACCAAGTTGCTTTTTTCCTTTAAATTCAAGCCACAATTTTCCCAATGTGATTGCACTCCTATTTGCTATTTCATGCATTACAAATGCAGAAATAAATTAGGAAGGTGTATGATTGTACAAAATGATTTGTTAATAATACACTGTCCATACAAGGGACTTTATTAGTCACCCAGCAACACAAATCTAAGGGTAAACATTGTGTTATCAAGGCAATCGTTTATTGGACGAGAGATATCCCTTAAAGCCGACACATTATCAGAACAACGCACCATAGCGTATATAAATTAAACAGAAATAGATGCCAAAAAATTTGTGAGAACATGATCACTAAACAAAAGTTATTACCAAAACACAGACACACACAAAAACCCCAACCAAACAACGATGTAACATGAATAATTTCTTTGAACAGTGTCAATAATTTAACGTGAAAAAACAGGGTGAATTTTAGAAAATAACCCACTTTACTTGTTTCTATGTTTTTATTTTTGCTATTCTTTCAACAATGGAGAGCTTACAAAATGTCAACGAGAAATATATAAATGTCTGAATTGGGTTTACAGAATAGAGAATAATGTACAAAAAAGACAGAAAAAGGTACACAAAATTTATTAAAGAATAGCTAATTATAAAAGTATGCACACAAAAAAGATGAGGGAATAATGGTGTGCTAAAATAAAAAATGAATAACAATGAGCAAAAACATAAGGAAAAAAGAAAATATGTAGAATTATTCAAGAATGAAGAATTAATGGACTTCATTCAGACCTTTTAACTTATTGATTTGCGAAGAAAAACATTATATCATAACTTGTTTTGTTATATCTCAACCCCGCCCCCTACACCTCTAGCTAAAGTAGAACAAGCAAACGCACAGCAATACGCACATTTAAACTCCGTTTAAAAGAAGTCCGAGTCCGATGAAATAGTAACAAAAAACTAAATACGCAAAATGACAATGATACATTTATTAAATGACTACTAGCAGTTACTGCCATGCCAGCCCCAGACCTCCATTAAACTGAATGGAAGATTATGTATTCATCATATGAAATCAAGCACAATCGCTCACATTAGTATTACAATTATAAACCTTATTTACAAAATACGAAAATACTCAGATAGAGACATACATTATAATTAATACATACATGCCAATAAATTCTGATATTACAATAGAATGTTGCCTCAGTGATACTTCTGCTTATCCATCTACATAAAAAAATGCCTGTACCAAATCAGGAATATGACAATTATTATCCATTCGTTTGATGTGTTTGAGCTTTTGATTTTGCCATTTGATTAGGGACTCTCCGTTTTGAATTTTTCTCGGAGTTCAGTATTTTTGTGATTTTACTTCTTTCTGATAAAATTATAGAAATTGGTCCAATTGATAATTAGGATGACGCTGACGTTGAAATACCAAAAATACGTGCTGCAAAGCGTGCGTTGTTTTGCCAACAGATAATATCCGAATTTCTTATCAAGAAAACGAACGAGAAAGTATCTGAACTTACTGTGAGAAATAATGTCTGTATACCAATTTTAAAGTTTGATCGTGCATCAACTGATCCTCGAAATATCTTAGCTTATTCTTTTGATAGAGTCAAGCCATTCCAAATTGATATTTCATAGTGTGTCTTTCTATGTTGTGGATGTTACACTATTGTTTCAATTAAGGGTGAAGGCTTGGTACCATTAAAACGTTTCTACCTGCTTCAATTGGGTGTAACCCGTAGTAATAGTTATCAAAGGTACCAGGATTATAATTTAATAAGTCAGGAATCTGATGTTCAGTATATGTCGTTTGTTATTGTGGTTCATTAGTGATTTTCGTATTTTTATATAGATTAGACCGTTAGGTTTCCAGTTTGAATGGTTTGACACAAGTACTTGTGTGGGGCTCTTTATAGCTTACTGTTCGGTGTGAGCCAAGGCTGCGTGTTAAAAGCCGTACCTTGACCTATGATGGTTTACTTGAATTTGGGTACCGCTATTGAACCACGAATGTAGAAATTTCAACTGGATATTTGTCGAGAAATCAAATTGACGCTATGAAAGAAACATCTATACTCGCAGCAACAGTTCCTGAGCTTGAAATGTTCAAATCAGCCGTTTCCGTTCTTTCACTTTAGGTTGTCACCAACAAAATGTAAAAAAACTCATATGAAATATTTGAAACTTTAAAGTCTATGAATCACATATAAAACTATCTCTGAATCAAGTTGTGATTGAAAATTGTTCTCAATTATAATTACAGTCTCTGATTGCGGTTTTGTAAACGAACACCCCTTCTAAGTATTTGCGATTCATCATTTGCATTTGAATTTATCTTAAGTGGGTAAAGTTTGACGATTGGTCTATTAGTCCAAATTTATTCGCACTATTGCTGATCTCACCAAACCGTCTCCACCACGCATAAGGTCCTCGATGATACCAATGTTCTATACAGTTCTAGGCGAGTCATCATGAATCTGTACTATGTCCCTGGTCTTTATCCTCTGTAGATTATTTTCACTGGCTCTGTGGAATTCCCGAAGTGATGTTAGGTACTCTTTCTTCCATCTCGTCCGAAAGTGTTTTAATAAATCTTTTTGTTGTTTGTTACGATTTAGCGCATGAGCGCAAGTTAATGTTTTTCTAGTGTCATTGAATTCGCTGTGGGCATTTGAAGGATACGGAAGTGTCTTTAATCTTCTGCCATACAAAAGATGAGACGGCGTTAGTGGTTCTGGATCCTTTTCATCAGTAGAGATGTACGTTAACGGTCGGTCATTCAGTGTGCACTCGATTTCTGTAACAACGGTGTGTAGCATATCTAAGTCGATACAGGCACGTCCTAATGTTTTCTTGAGGGAGGATTTTGTAAGTCCAATAAGTCGCTCCCACCATCCTCCGTACCAAGGAGCCCTGCTGGGTATAAACTTCCCCAATGTTCCTAACTCACTAAGTTTTCCGTGCACTTTTTCTGATTTGATATTTTTTGTTTTGTTTCCTTGTTACCATTTTCTCGTACATGTAACGCTCCTGCAAAATCAACTCCTGTGACGCTGAATGGCGGGTCTTGTCCAACACGATCCTTTGGTAGCGGTGGCGGGTCAGGAGCCACATACGGTCGACTAATTATCTTCCTACAGGGAATACAATTGCGTAATGCGGTTTTCACTCTTTGTCGGATTTTCGGTATCCAATATATCTGTTGAATTAAGGTACATTAAAATGGTCCCATTTATTTACTGTGATTTTGTAGTTTGTGTGCTTTCAAAATAATCAATGTTGTCAACGGGTGCTTTGTCGGAAGTAAATAAGGGTATTTCACTGTTTCGCTAACGAGCGCATTGTCAATTCTTCCGCCGGACCGAAGTAGTCCTTTTTCGTCGATAAATAATCGTAGCTGTCGTACAATAGGTAGTCGATTAGTATCCTTTGAAACAATATTTCGGATTTCATTCATGAAAATAGTTTGCTGTATATTCCGCATCAACACGAGTGAAGCATTGTGAATCTCATCTACCTCTAAATGTTGGTATTTCCTATTTTGTGAAAGTGTTCTACAATTCGTTATAAAGCGCAAAACGTAAGACATTATACGGAAAAGTTTCGGATAACTGCTGAAGTTCTCTATATTGAGGACTTCCTTTACAACTATGAATCTGTCATCATATTGTTGAATTTGCCGGTTTATTTCTGTTCTTTTATTGTTTGTATTTGTTGTCATAGCAACGGAAATTCGATCCCAATGCGGCCATTGTTCTTCATGTGCAAGCCATTTCGGTCCGTTGAACCAAGTATCATTATTCAAAAACTTAGATGAAGACATGCCGCGCGTAAGATAGTCGGCGGGGTTACAGTCAGTTGGACAATACCTCCAAGTTTTATTTTCCACAAGTTGTCGGATTTCTGTAATTCTATTAGCTATAAATGTTTTTTGTATTTTCGACGAAAACAACCAACTCAGAACGATTTGGCTATCACACCAAAATGTAATTTCTGTAATTCCTAAAAATATTCGACACATGTTTACCTAATTTCACTCCAACTACGGCGCCCATCAACTCCAATCGCGGCAAAGTAATTACTTTAAGCGGTGCAACTCTGTTTTTAGCCATAAATAATTGCAAATGTTTTCCTTGTACAATGTAGGCGCATGCTCCATAAGCTTGTTTGCTGGCATCGGTAAAAATGTGTAATCTAGCTGTTTGCGGCGATAATCCATTGTTGTTAAGTAGTCTGGAAAGTTCAACTGATTTTGTATCTTTAAGATCTGTAGATATAATAGTCCATTGCGTAGTTACATCTTCAGGTAAGCGTTCGTCCCATCCAAAATTACGTATCCATAGTGACTGCATTAGTATCTTAGCTTTCATTGTCACGGGACTAAGTATGCCACGCGGATCAAAGATTTTAGACGACTGTCGTAATATTTCTCTTTTTGTTACATCTAACATGGTTGAATCTATATCTACTTCTGCAAATAAAAGCTTGTCGTCTGCAACATTCCAGCGCATTCCAAGTATGTTGACCTCGTATTGGAATCTAGTACGTTTTCTGTTTCAGCAAGTTCTCGTAGTCTGTTAGAATTAGAGTTCCATGATCTGAGATTAAAGCCTCCTTTCTGTTATAAACACCTGGAATCACGGTAAAATTGCATTAAGTCGTCTTCATCAGTAAAACTAGTTAAAACATTGTCTACGTTGAAGCTGTTGGACTAGGATTCTCCTCAAAATGTTTTAATAAAGTTGCATTCAGTATAAATGGTGAGCATGTAGCCCTGAATAAGACTGACTTGAAACGATAAGTTGTAAACGGACTGGTTGAATCTGTTTGGTCACTTAACCAAAAGAAGCGAGTTACATCACGGTCAGATTTATGAAGTCCAACTTGCAGAAATGCCTTTTCGATATCTGTTGTCACTGCAAACTTCTGAGTACGAAATCTGGTTAGTAGCTCTGTTATGTCATTTGCAATCGGCGGATATGAATGAAGACAGTCATTCAAACTCGGACTTTTTGTGTTCTCTTTACAACTGCAATCATACACAATTCTAATCGGAGTAGTTGTAGAATCTGTCTTGACGGGGTGATGCGGTATGCAGTGTATGCGCTGTGGCTTGTCCTCATTCTCTCCTACCTTTTCGATGAAACCACGTTTTTCCTGCTCTTTAATTATGTCGCCATATATTTTGAATAAGTTTGGTTCCTGGTTTAAGCGGTTAACGACTCTATGGGTCCTTGCTCTTGCAATCATCTCGTTTGTCGGTAATTCAGGACATTCGTCAATCCATGGACGTTTTGCAACGTACTTTCCATCCTCATATGTTATCGATGCTGATGAAAATTCTTTGATGTTCTGTTTCTCCGTATTAAGTTTGTCATTTCTTGTATACCAAGGGACTCCAATTTCCAAAATCTCTCAATGTCATAGTCCTCTTATGTGTGACTAGATAATATGTGCATCATATGTGAATTGCGTTGTCCTCTTGTACATGTAAGTGGTCCAGATAACAAATATCCTATTTTTGAGCTCATCGCTGTCGGTCCGTCGCCTTGAACGATATCATCCTTGATTACATCCCAGTAGTGGTCTGCTCCAATGAGTAAAGAAATTTTTAAGCTATTATCCTCTGATAACGGGTGGGCTAGTCTTAGTCCTTTCAAATAATGTAGTTGCGAAACGTACCTGCGATTATTCTGGATCGGTGCTGCTATGGTAGGTACAATTAATACCTGTAAAGGTTTTTCTCTCCTGAGTCTGCTTCTAAATACACTGTGGCTTTATTCATGCGACGAACATTCTTGTCAGAATTTCCGAAGGCGGATATGTTGAGGGTTTCTTTCCGTCTGGCTTTACGTTCAACTTGTCTGCTATTTATTGCGTCATAAATGATCGTTGCACTCTTTCGGCGAAAAGGATGTGAGCGTCGGCGCACTGATTCTGTGACTATATTGGAGCGATTGCCGTTTTCAAGAAGACGATAGAACTTTCCTGTTTAGCAGATGTATGCATGATTGGCGTGCCATTTTCTGTATTACTTGTAATATTCTGAGTTTGTGATTTTTGAATTGAAGATTCATTGCATAAACTTGTATGATGCTTACGTTGACATTTACGGCATGTGTTTTTCTACCTACATTCTGATATTTTATGGTTTCCCAAACAATTGAAACATAGGTTTCTCTTCTTTACGATCTCCATTCTTGATTTGCTGTCGGTGAACTTTTTACACTCTGCAGGGAAATGTTGATCATTGCAATAAATGCACATTTTACTTTGAGATAAGTTTTTAGATTTTGATTTATTTAAGTAATTCCCATTTTTCTTACAAATTCCGGCATAGAAACCTGCGGTAGGTATATCATAAGACTCACTCCCATTAGTGCTGGCTTCTTGAATAGATATTTCCCGTTGTATTGCCTTTCTTATATTTCCAAGGGTCTAGTCGTCGTTTCCGATTTCTCTTGTGATATTACTTTTTTCGGCAATAGGGAGCTTACCAAGCATAACTGGGACTAACAAGGAACCATACGTATCTTGCCACTGTCCTTAAGATTCTAATCCACGGATATAAACCTTTGACTTATCCGAAAAAATACGGATACTATCGAATGTGTATGAGGGTGCTGGCAAATCTAAAAGGGCTTTCATATAAGCGTTCACAATTTTGTGTGTTTTCCCAAAGCGATTTACTAATAATTCCACGGCTTTGAGATAATTTGCACTGGACAAGTTTAAACCATTTATGACATTCATAGCGTCTGCATCTAGAAGTGACTGTAGGTACGTGAATTTCTGGACATCAGTAAGTGTATGATTGTGTGAATTGTGTTTTCAAACGACTCCCAAAAGTATTGCCACTCGAGAATATCCCCAGAAAAAGTAGGTAGGGTTAGCTTCGACAAGCGATTTTGACTAGACAAGGAACTAGTTTGTGACGAAAATCTTGGGATGAATTCTGTGTTCATTACAGGACAGGTTTCGGAATTGACTTCATGCATGTTCATGACGGGGCGTGTGTTTGGGATACTTTCGTGAGATAATTCAGAACATGTACGTGTAACTGTTTTTGCTAATTTCTTATAACGGCGTAAATTTGTTTCAAGATCTAAATTATACTCATCTGCATCTGTGATTTCAACTTATATATCTTCATCTGATGTATTTTCCAAAATCTGTTCATCCAGTATAAGAATTACACTTTGTTTTTTTTTCACTATAGCGTCAATAATTGGACCTGCAATGTCAATATCCATCTCCGAAACAGTGTTCAGCTCATCTAGTTTCTTGAAGAATTTCGTGACAGCTCGAATAGACTTGATTCTCGACGAATCCATCTTTTATCCTGGTCTGGGTACCAATCTCGTGATCGTATAATTGTAGTTTGCGTTGTGTTTTGAAGTAAGAAAAAGACGTCTATACAAATGGATGATTTAATGCTGGAATTAAAATGACGTTAACACATAACAACCATGACGTTACATATATAGAGAGCGCTAACGCGTATAGGTACATGTATGAATCCCGCGTAATGTCTCTATTTATCCTCGACATACGGTGTATGGTGCCAAGGTGTAAAGTGTATAGTTTATAGTTTACAAAAAGTTAAAATACAAATTATAAGTTGTACAATATTTTTCACACATTCCATATATATAATTATGCGATTTCTTTCCGAAAACAAAAACATGTTGAAAAAAGCCTGTACCATGCCAGGAATTCGATAGTTGTTATCCATTTGTTTGATGTGTTTGAGTTATTATTTTTTGCATTTGATAAGGGAATTTCCGTTTTGAATTTTCCTCGGATTTCAGTATTTTTGTTATTTTACTTTTCCTTCAACTTATGTTCTTCTATTTCTTTAATACAATATGTTTCAATATGAAATAAAGAAGGTGTATATGGTTTCAGTGAGTCAACTTTATATCAGAATTAAATGAGGTCACCGTACATTTACGTCAACATACGCTATCAAATGGCCATAAAAGGGCAAAGCGAAATGTAAACCATTTCAAGTCAAGAAAATAAACGGCTTGATTTATATGCAAATTTGAAAAAAAAAACACTATCACTGAATAGCGACTTTCTGACTATGAACAGGAACTTATCGAATGTGGTTAGTTCTACATGATTTCAAACGCTTCGCCTTGTACCAAGTCAGGAAAATGGCCATTGTTACATTATAGTTCGTTTCTGTGTGTGTTACATTTTGGTGTTGTGTTTCTGTTGTGTCGTAGTTCTCTTATATTTGATACGTTTCCCTCAGTTTTAGTTTGTAACCCGGATTAGTTTTTTCTCTATCGATTTATGAATTTCGAACAGCGGTATACTACTGTTGCCTTTATTTGCCTCCTTAACAACCTGCAACATTGGTGTAACAACACACCAAAAACCCTGGTAAAACGAGTGATAAAACTATTGACTGACCACATCGATACAGAACACACAAAAGCACAAACGAAAATAAGGATCAACGTACTAATCTTAGAGTCAATCAGTTACTGTGATTATGTTTTATTCGTAATCATCCATCAAATCAGATAATGTTTATAGATAAAGGAAGATGTGGTATGAGTGCCAATGAGACAACTCTCCATCCAAGTCACAATTTATAAAAGTAAACTAATATAAGTCAAGGTACGGCCTTCAACACGGAGCCTTAGCTCACACCGTACATCAAGCTATAAAGGGCCCCAGAAATTACTAGTGTAATACCATTCAAACGGGAAAACCAACGGTCTTATCTACATTAAAACAAGAAAACTTTTTTGTTTTAAAAAGATTATTCATCATTGAGACAGCAACTATTCAACAAAAACATATCTAAAAACTCACCATCATACAGCAGTCCTCAACGTGATAACCAACACCTTCTATTAGTAATATGATTGTTCCCATACATATTTTACAAAAACGCTTAGACGTACGTATCAATTGTTAAACTATAAATCAGTTTCGGAAAGCATTAGTTGTCTTGAATAAATTTGGAAACAACAAGACTCACTCAAATTTACAGATCGATTAAAATATTAGGAATTTATTAAGTGTGGTTAACCTACAATTTCGAGGGTCGATGGTTTTCTCCGGGAACACCGGGCCACCACTAATAAAAAAAAATAGCAAAAAAGTGGTGCGCATAATAAATAAACTCATCATAAATACAAAGATTGAAAATTTATCTTTGCACCAGACTCGCGTTTCGTCCACTTAAGACTCATCAGCGACGCTCGAATCCAAAAATGTTAAAAAGGCCAAATAAAGTACGAAGTTGAAGAGCATCGAGGAACAAAATTCCTAAAAGTTTCGCCAATTACAGCTTACATTGTAGTTAATCTATTCCTGAGGTAGAAAAGAAAGCTTCTAAATATAAGAGGCGTTACAACACCAATAATCAATTATTATGATTAACCAATCATTCAATCAATCAATAAATCTATTTCCAAATTTTCTTCCCCGTCAACCAACTCGGATTTATAGCGGTTTTTCTATTTTTCAATGCGAATGAAAATGACAGAAATCAATAACAGTACAACTATAAACCATTATATAAGCAAACGAAAACCTACCATAAAGTTTTAGAAATAAAAAAAAATGACCCGAGTCTTACGCAATGATGTCCATTCTATGTTAGATAAAACTAGTTGTATTTTATCACTTGACAACCTGAATTGAAATAAGCAAAACAATATCAAAATCTTAGAAACCGCCAATAAATCTGACCCGATTTCATGTTTATAGTCACATTATGTTGCATTGAATTTTTGTTCAATTTTAAAGTGTACCTTTTTAAGAGATCCTGCCTGAATTTGAGTTGAGGTAATAGTAAAATTATTTACGGTTATGAAGAAAATAGTTAAACAAAAAACATCGAACTCCAAGGAAAACTCAAATCGGAAAGTCACATATCAAATGGCAAAATCAGAAGCCAAAACACATAAAACGAATGAAAAACAACTGTTTTCTTGTTAGTATTAAAATAAATAATAATTCAATCAGGTTGTTTTTTTTAAATCCACTCCTTCATGATTTATATTAATACATGATGAAATGCTTGCATAGCAAAAGCTGTATCTTTCTTAAAATACCAACATGACGAAATAATTCATAAAAGGAATAGGTAAATATTTTATTATATCTAAATCCTCCGTATCATCATCACCGACGTCTTCACGTAATGACCACTTATATTATGCCAATACCAGTTATTTCTAGATGGACTGTTTAAAGCACTGTAAGAGCAGTCTTTAAACCACCATGGTCCAGTTTTTTTTGCGCAGTTGGAACTGTTTAAATCATTATCCCTGTCAACAGTAGTGAATTTCATTCCGTTGCTGTAATTCAACGAGTCTCCTGAAATTGAAATATGTTATACGTTATAATCAAACATAAAAACCTGTATAAATGCTAACGACATCATTTGCACTGAATACGCGCTCATTTTGCCGTATGTAATGTATGTTACCTTTAGTGCATTTGCATCTTTAAGTTCATCGTTCTATGTGTAGTTTATTTACTTCTACAAGAAGCTGCTTTTGCTGAGTCAGTCAGTGTTGAAAATTTATTCTATTGCAAAATTTCTTTATATAATTTGTATGCTTAGGATTCAAAATATACTGACTATTGTGCATGTTGACAATATAAGTCTCTGCCATAATGCACGAGGCCAGAACATTTAAAAATCCCAAACACAATACTGATGAAGAAATGATAATATAAAAAAACTGAAATTAAAGCGAAACTCGACAAGAAATTATATATATATATGATCGTAATTCAATTGGAAGAAACGTATTTATTAAATAACAATATTGTAAGGAGATAATTATTATATTCTGTTTATATTCAGCTAGAGTTATGACACTGCATTGTTAACAACAACTGTCTTACCTGCATCGCCGCTATAACCACCAATCGTCAGCTTGTACTGAGACGTTGCATCTCCAACAACAAATGTCTTATATTTAGCATACTTCTTTGTGTTGTTTTTATCAGTGAGATCTATTCTAAGCTCGTATGTACCACTGGACGTCAAACGGTGGATATGTTTGTTGCCTAAATAAAGACGTATAACTTATACGTAATGTGTTTTCATATTACGATTAAAAACATAGTTTTGAGTAAATTACAAACGCTAACGTTAGATTGATTGATGAACTTTATAGATTGTTTATAATAATTTGATAATGATAGTCTTAATGGCAACATTTCAAATAAAAATTGAATCAGAACATGTCACCTGTTTGGGGTTACAAGATTGCTACATGAATGCATATTTATTTTTCACACTAATGAAAGTTAGGGAAGATCATTTGCTATTTAAAAAAAAACATTTTTATACCAGAAATATATCCAATTATTTAAATCGCTTACTAGTATTATAAATTAAAAAAGTTTGTCGGGAGAATTGACTGTGCAGACGCTGTAATCATATCAATAAAGGCAACAGTTTTATACCGTTGTTCGAAATTCATAAATCGATTGAGAAAAAAAACCCAAACAAATCCGGGTTACAAATTAAAACTGAGGGAAACGCATCAAATATAATAAGAGAACTACTATCATATGTTATAATACTTATTTGTTATATGTTTTAAGTATACATACCAAGCCAATATTCTCCATTGACGTTACCGAACCCGTTTTCGCATTCTCTCCAATTTCTCTGGAAGTTAACAGAATCGTAATACCTTTTCTGGATAATCTTCAATGAATTAATAAAATAATGACATTGAAACTAGAATATCAAGCAAAAGCAATATATCCAACCATGTGATGAAACTCATTCCTATCGATATTTTGCCAACAACTGCAATTTACAAAATGTCACAGAAAAAGGTATAAAGGTATCAATCAAAGGCATTGAAATTCTAGTTTGATCCAAATTTTGGGTGGATATATGACATGTTCACCACCCTTTTTGCAATATTTTATGGTAAATACATGCTGAATGTTGCCATGGATACACATAAAAGGAATTAATTTTCACCCTTTTAACTTTGGAAAATTGAATCTATGGAAGATACTGATTACATACATATGCGCATGTACAACACAAACAGTTAGGTTAATGTATTAGAAATCCAGGAATAGGAGATGATAAAACATTTTGGGGCTCATTTTTAATTTTATTTTCTAACTGTGGAGTGCTACCTAAGAGTATTTCCGTTTGGATTTTCCTCGGAGGTCAGTATTTTTGTTATTTTACTTTTCCCTCCAACTTATGTTCTTCTATATCTTTATCAATATGTTTTGATATTAATTAGAAATGTGTGATATGTTTTTCATAAAATGTCCTGTACCCAGTCAGGGAAATGGCCATTGTTACATTATAATTCGTTTCTGTGTGTGTTACATTTCGGTTTTGTGTCTCTGTTGTGTCGTAGTTCTGTTATATTTGATACGTTTCCCTCAGTTTTAGTTTGGTACCCGGATTTGTTCTTTCTCTATCGATTTATGAATTTTGAACAATGGTATACTACTGTTGCCTTTATTTATACCAGAGTCAAATAAGGTCACCATACAACGTACGCTATCAAAAGGCCATAAAGGGCAAACCGATATGTAAACCAATTTATATCAGAAAATCAATGGCCTGATGTTTATCATGTTTATATACAAATAAAAAAAAACACACTATCACTGAATTGCGACTACTGACTTCGAACATGAACTTACCGAATGTGGGGACTACAACATGATTTCAAGCGCTCTGCCTTTTTAATAACATGCAACAATGGTGTAACAACACAACCAAGAACCCCGTTAATACCAGTGATAATTGATTATCAAACTCTTGATTGACCACATCGACACAGAAAACACAAACTAAAATAAGGGACAAAGTACTGATGTAAGGGTCGATTAGTTACTGAAAACCAAAGAAAGAATATTACGACTAACACAGATATCAAATATCTCAGATAAGAATATCAATCAGTACAAACTTATTGGTTAAATTCATTGTATTGTCCATTGTTTGATAACCTTTATATGTAACACGGTCGTTTATGTCTTTGACAAATTAACTTAATATAGTTGTAAAGGTTTTGTTTATAAAAGTGAAGTTTTTGTTTATAAAAAGACCTGAGTGTAACATAATTATGTCCCTGCTAGATGAGATAAAACTATTTGTACACCATCACTTGACAACATGAATTGAAATAAGCAAAATAATATCAAAATATTCCAATCCGCTAATAAATCTGACACGATTTCATATTTATAGTCACAATCTGTTGCATTTTAAAATTTACCCTTTTTCAGAGATCCTGGCTGAACTTGAGTAAAAGTAATGGTTCATTTATCTACGGTATTTGAAAAATAAAACGTGAAATAAAAAAAAAAGAATCAAATCGGAGAGTCACGTATCAAATGATACAACCAAGAGCCAAAACACATCAAACGAATGGAAACCGACTGTTTTCTTGTTAGTAATAAAATATATAAAAATTCAATCATTTTGTTTCGAAATCCCCTCCTTTGTGATTTAAACTAACATATCATGAAACGCTTGCATAGCAAAATCTATATCTGTCTTAAGATAATAACATGGCGAAATAATTCATACAAGAAATATATTTTTTTTATTATATCTAGACCTTTCGTATCATCATGACCGACGTCTTCACGTAATTAGATATAGGAAGATGTGGTGTGAGTGCCAATGAGACAACTCTCCATCCAAATAACAATTTAAAAATTAAACCATTATAGGTTAAAGTACGGCCTTCAACACGGAGCCTTGGCTCACACCGAACAACAAGCTATAAAGGGCCCCAAAATTACTAGTGTAAAACCATTCAAACGGGAAAACCAACGGTCTAATCTATATAAACAAAACGAGAAACGAGAAACACGTATATATTACATAAACAAACGACAACTACTGTACATCAGATTCTTATATGATGCCATTTCCAATGATTTCTAGATGGGCTGTTTAGAGCACTGTAAGAACAGTTATTAAACCACCATGGTCCTTCTTTTTTGGCGCAGCTGGAACTGTGTAAATCATTATCCCTGTCAACAGTAGAGAATTTCATTCCGTTGTGGTAACTCAACGAATCTCCTTAAATTGAAATACATATTGCGTCGTTTATATTCCAATAATTTAATTTTGGATGTAACGCGTCTTCTGATTGGCTGACGTTATTTTGTTATGAGCCCATTGACATAATTTAGTCATGTGACCGTGACGTCATCAACGTTTTTCATGGTTTTATACGGTTTGAAATGGAATTAAGAATTACATTATAAATGACTGCTACGCGCGTTATTCAGTGTGCACCAAATTTTGTATGTTATTTCTTCATAGACAGAAAAAATATTACAGTCATTCCTTAAAGAATAAAACATAAAAAAAATTGCTTGAACGTTGACGATATCATTTGCATACTAAATACGCGCACATTTTTTCGTATGTAATATATGTTACCGTAAGTGTAATTGTATCTTCAAGTTCATCGGAGTATGTGTTGTTTTTTCACTTATTAAAGAAACTGCTTTTGTTGAGTCAGTCAGAAATCACAATTCATTTTATTGCAATGTTGCTTTACATAGTTTGTATGCTTAAGATTGAAATTTCACTGACTATCGTGCATGTTGACAATTTAAGTCTCTGCCATAATGCACGAGGCCAGAACATTTAAAAATCCCAAACACAATACAAGTGATGAAGAAATGATAATATAAAAAAAAACTGAAATTAAAGAGAAACTCGACAAGAAATTATAAAAATATGATTGTAAGGAGATAATTATTATATTCTGTTTATATTCAACTTGAGTTATGATGCTGCTTGTTAACAGCAATTGTCTTACCTGCATCGCCGCTATAAACACCAATCGTCAGCTTGTACTGAGATGTTGCATCTCCAACAACAAATGTCTTATATTTAGCATACTTCTTTTTGCTGTTCTTATCAGTGAGATCTATTCTAAGCTCGTATGTACCACTGGACGTCAAACGGTGGATATGTTTGTTGCCTAAATAAAGACGTATAACTTATACGTAATGTGTTTTCATATTACGATTAAAAACATAGTTTTGAGTAAATGACAAACGCTAACGTTAGATTGATTGATGAACTTTATAGATTGTTTATAATAATTTGATAATGATAGTCTTAATGGCAACATTTCAAATAAAAATTGAATCAGAACATGTCACCTGTTTGGGGTTACAAGATTGCTACATGAATGCATATTTATTTTTCACACTAATGAAAGTTAGGGAAGATCATTTGCTATTTAAAAAAAAAACATTTTTATACCAGAAATATATCCAATTATTTAAATCGCTTATTATAAATTAAAAAAGTTTGTCGGGAGAATTGACTTTGCATACGCTGTAATCATATAAATAAACGCAACAGTTTTATACCGTTGTTCGAAATTCATAAATCGATTGAGAAAAAAACCCAAACAAATCCGGGTTACAAATTAAAACTGAGAGAAACGCATCAAATATAATAAGAGAACTACTATTATATGTTATAATACTTATTTGTTATATGTTTTAAGTATACATACCAAGCCAATATTCTCCATTGACGTTACCGAACCCGTTTTCGCATTCTCTCCAATTTCTCTGGAAGTTAACAGAATCGTAATACCTTTTCTGGATAATCTTCAATGAATTAATAAAATAATGACATTGAAACTAGAATATCAAGCAAAAGCAATATATCCAACCATGTGATGAAACTCATTCCTATCGATATTTTGCCAACAACTGCAATTTACAAAATGTCACAGAATTCGGAAAATCTGTATGTCGTTTAGAATATCTTATTGTATGCTGTCTTTTTAAAGTTTTGATACTTGTATACACTTCATCAGTAAACTGAGAGCTATTAAGTATTGGCCACTAACATGACTAATGATAATAACTTTATAGCTTTTTATAGCTGACTATGCGGTATGGGGTTTGCTCATGATTGAAGGCCGTATGGCTACTTATAGTTGTTAATTTCTGTGTCATTTTGATCTGTTGTGGAGAGTTGTCTCATTGGCAATCATACCACATCTTCTTTTTTTTTTAATATATATATCATTACAATAAATGAGTGTCGCATTCGAAAGATCTTGTTGAGTTATCTTTTTGAAGGATTTAATACTTGTATAATTTTTTTTCAGTAAACTGAGACGAGTGCTAACGCGCCTAATGTGTGTCTTATATAGCAGTATAAAGACGTAACCATACGCATCAAAGTTTTATGTATGTAGATAAAAGTTTTTCATATTCTTAATTGGATTTGTTACATATAGATATAATTTGCAACCGTTAATGAAACTTTGACATATTTGGTATGTTAAGAGAACACTTTGTCAATTTTTGTTTTGAACTTGTCTGTTATCAATATTCTCAATAAAACAATTATTAAAGTTAATTTATGTTTTCAGATTTACTTTGTATATGTAACAGTGAATTTGTATAATCAGGGATTATGTAGAATCACTGATTTTTCAGGGAATATGTAGAATCACTGATTTTTCAGGGAATATGTAGAATCACTTATATCATTAGTGATTATATGTAATCTCTTAAAATGAACAGTGATTTTACATAATCACTGAACATTGTAATAGTTATTCTACAAATTCCCTAATATGATTTCAGGGATTATCAATAATTTCAGGATCCTTTGTTTGATAATTGTTTTTATTATAGACAAGTTATAATTTTTTTTTCATATTCCTTGCCAGATGAAATAATTTTGGTTTTAAGCACAGAGGATGATTTAAAAGAAATAACCAACACAGGGTCTCGAGATACAGTTGAAGACTTCAAAATTAATGATATTAACATTCCTTTTATAGGGATAACGTTACATGTATTTTTTGTTTCTTAAAAGCCAGCATCATATGGATATTCATGTTATATTTGTAAATCTACAGAGCATGTTATTTGGGGTACGTGTAAAACAAATGTTGAAGAAGATTATGAGAAGATTATGGAACATCTGTTTTGTAGGTTTTTGTTGGTTTTTGTTCAAATGAACATGAACTTCAAACTGACAAATAAAACAAAATTTTAGAGGAGGCTGACATTTGGTGTAATATTCTCATAGCAATGCCATGGAGTAACAAAAAGAAAGGAAAACCCAAAAAACTTAATGGCAATTGTTCTGTGCCTTGCCACAAAACATGGTATCTTGCTGAAACCAGTTTTGGGGTTGCTAATTCCCTTTTTTTGGGAATACCCTTCAGATGTTTTTACTGAACACTTTATTTCTCTTAGGCATGTCGTAAAATCTGATTCGATATGTGAAGGAAAAGGTTTTTCAAAATGTGGATATTTTTGTAAAAACAGATGTGAAGCATATTATTTTAATATATTGTGTTTAACATTTTAATATATTGTGTTTAAAATTAAAAAAAATTGGGGTTATTATTTTGATATATTGTGCTTAACATTTTACAAATAATGTTTATAATGATGTTTTAATGATTTTATAGAAACAATTATTTGACTTTTATTCATTTTCTTTATAAATAAAACTATTTCTTCATTTCAGTTATTATGTTAATCACTGACGTTTTTTCTAGTGATTATACATAATCCCTGAAAATTTAGTGATTATATAGAATCCATAAACTTGCCAGTGATTCTACATAATCCCTGAAAATTTCAGGGATTCTACATAATCACTAATTATACAAATTCACTGTAACATATTTATATATATAAATTATGATACACAGTTATTCAATGTTTACTAGTATACTGAATCTTCACTGTAAAACAATGTATATTTCTACTCTTTATGTAGTCTTTTAAAAACGTACAATATCGAACGACAGTAGCAGGTTATTTTTCTTTGCGTTATATCGCTCGCACTTAATTCAGGTTGCATTCTATTGTATATTCATACTCATAGCATAATACACATTTTTAGTTTAGAAACAGACTTCTTAGTGAGCCTGATGAGAACAATTAGATATAAATTGATGTGATAATTGAATGCTTCTTTATGTCATTGGGTTGTTAAAGCGTTGACCGAAATACATTTTCTATAAGCGCGGAAGCGCATCATTCTAAAAATGTACGCACGGTCAACGCTTTTACAACCCTATGAAATTACTTAATGAAGCATTCAATACTTATAATTACATGTTTTTCGCTATGATCATGAAAACACGATTCCTATCCTGTTTTCCTTGTATTTGAATATGCACTTTATTGTGGAAACGTGTGTCATCATATATGTTTCAATTCATGCAATTCATTTTAAAATGAAAAATGACGCGAGATTGCTGCTAGCCAATCAAAATAACGTATACCTATGAAACATACATCTAATGTAATTATATTATTTTTGAAAAAAGAACGTACTGTCCATCCCCCGCCGTCTGTATCCATGTCACAATAAGCCTTTACTCCTTGTGTTTTCTTAGGAAATATTTGGTAGACACCAGAGGTTGCTTTATATTTCTTAATCTCAGTGCAGTCCTTTGCAGACCCTACACATATCCCTGCAATTTATATACACAACAGTTTTACATATTTGATAGAAACAAATATCTTTAATTGAACGTAACAATATTTCTTTTAATTTTTATCCTTCTTATTAGAAACAATGATGATAGTTATCTAGATTTTCTTTATCTTTATCCTCCTTCTCTTTTTTTTTTTTAACATTCACTATAATAAAAAGACATATTGATATAATAAAAAGGCAATGTGGTCTATTTACCTTTCACTTCATGTTTCAACAGCCTGATAATCCTTGAAATTTCTTTTTCGCCACGAGATTCTATAAAATTAATATGCAAAATGTTAGCCAAATCTGATGATTCATTATTACTCAATTTAAGCATACTTGTGTATGCCTTTTGTTGAGAAATAAATTTACATTAACACATTGCATTGCCTTTTTTTTTTAACAAATTTAATTTGATATTAAGCCTCTACATCAACGACTTGAGTATATTCAGTCCTTTCTTCTGAAATATTTAAAATATTTTTATATTGTTTCCATTGTTGTTACCACAATTCCGTCCTCTTTTCACAACGACGGGATACACATTTGGAGTTGAATGCTGCATTGTTAGTCTTATATTTTCTTATTTCCAGTTTGTTTTATCTCTGAACTTAAATAGCCTTTTGTGTCATTCGATCCTTCGGGAAAGTTGTTTCATTGGCAATGGTACCACATCGTCTTCTTTTTATATTTTGGTATCTTTCCCCTCTGTTTTAAACCGTCAAAATTTTCTCTAAATTACATTTGCAACTACATATTAATATGGTGTCTGATGATTAACACTAACACTACCGATTGTTTACACCGGATGGTAGCAAATAATTTCATGAGATATTAGCTTGAAATTATATATACACGTCGCAGAGCTGATATAGCAAATAGGAGAGAACATGATAAAGGGATGGTGTTGGGATAAAGAGGACAACATTAGTATACCGCTGTTTAATAGTCATCATTTTATTAAGCAAAAGCCAGAAAAATGAAAGAAATCATTGCTGTGTACATGTATAAGCAGGATGGAGCTAATTCCAAACTGTTTTTGATAATAAAAAAAATTTGTGAAAGTATGGAATGATTTGCTACAAGACTTCTGTTACATTTCGGGTTATAATAAAAATTGTTACTATTTCAGTTAATGGGTCGTCAGTGGTGTTCGTTATAACATGTTTATCATCCAAAGCCTAACACTGTTTCTATTTCTAGTGCAAAGACTTCTTTACGTTTGTTCTGATGCAATATTTCAATTCGTTGATTTACTTTTCCTATGTATAAACCTCTAAGGAAAATATCTATAATGTATATATGTATATGTAACGCTTATACAATATACTGACCTTCTAGGATCCATTTTATATCATTCTTCAACTGTTTGTTCATCTTTACTACATCTTTATACACCGCTATATCTATTAAAAAGACAGTATTTGAATATGACACAAATACAGTTATCCCTTTTAATCTGATACAATTTGTTTTACGTGGATTTTTATTAAGGCATTGCTCTACTTGTTTAGTATCAATCAGGTCGTGAGTAGATTTTAAGTGTTTTTGTTTTGGTATTACAGAGTTTTTGTCTGGTTGTTTGTCAAAGAGAGCGAATATACAACCATAGCAAAGGGATCAATTGAAAATCAGGAAGCATCAGACAAACAACTTTAATGTATGACAGTGCTTGTTATAGGAATTTTGTAACTCAAACACAATTTTAACTCTGGTATTTTTTGATGAGCACGGTATTAACGATCATAAACCGGGTCAAACTCCTGTGCTACAAGGGGTAATTAGTACCTAGTCCAAATATGCACTTACTGTGCTGCTCTGGGTTTTTTTAATTAGCGATAAACACTCTTGGGCTGACCTTATGAGCCGAATATATCTCTGCCTTTAGTCGGTTGACTTAATGTACTTTTGTTCGCCAGTGTCAGTCTATTCGGAAAGACTCCATGTTTTCCTTTAAATGCCTTGTGTTAAATGTTGTCGTTATGCTGCATACGTTTTGATCGTATGCTCAAATTTTCTTTTATTGATCCTTTCTCATTTTCAATATCTCTTAACTTGGCGCTTTCGACAAGATATTTTAAAAGTAAAAAAATAAATTAAAACATATTCACATAAAAAAATATCATATACTTACTTTTGAGTATAGATTGTGTATCTTTCTTAAGTTGTGTAACGTCTCTGTCTTCATTTTCATGCAGACATATTCCTATCAATTAAAGTAGTTATGATATTTCAATATGAAATCAATCTTAAAGCGTTTATTTTGATTTAAATAAAATGATGGAAATTTTTTTTTAGTATTTTGAATGTTGTTTTTCTATATATAATACTTTGTAATCTAATTTAAACAACCTCCGTTAATGTAATTATATTTGTGACAATTTGTTTTAAAGAAGAGCTTTTTGTTTGTCATATGACACCCTAAGTGTAATATATCAACGATTTAAGAAGCAACATTAAACGCAAGCCTTGGATATCAGATGGAAAATATAAAGCTCAAACATATCAAACGAATTGAAAACACTTGTCATATTTCCGACTTGGCATTCAAAATTGTAGGAATAGACCCCAAAACTAATCTAATTACATGTATGTCATGATGGATCAATTAAGCGAAAATAAAAACATAAAATAGTAATGTTTTTTTTCTTCTGTCACGTGTTTTAAGATAAAAAATAAAAACATCCGTATAGATGTTCAAAAATAAAGATTAACTTTAAAAATTAGAATATAGTTATATTTGCAAAGCAGAGGAGTTTCTGCATGTTTCAGGTTGACATATTTTTTAAAAGCGATAATCCTCTTGACATATATTCCTCCTCTCTGATCAGCAGTATATGATTTAATAAAAAAAAAACATTGACGCAATGTTATTCAAACTTTGCATGCCTCACATTGGAATAAACATTAGAGGGTTTCTCGAAAGATGTACCACTAGTTATGAACATACAAAAGGATCCAAAAACGGTAATTGTACCTTGTAATTCGTGTAAAATATCATCAACTCTAGTCTTCTCCTCTGATTCTCTATATGTTCTCAAAACTGAAATTAAATTTGATATCTAAAAGTGTGTTTTGTATTTAAGTTATCTTCACGTGCCATGGATATGCCATAGCGGAAACGTTTTTAATCAATTCAAATCAGATTCGTTTACTTATGTAATTGCCTAATTTAAAATGTTGTCAATATTTATTTTCCTTTATATTTTTATCTATTATTGACCTGTTGCAACCATAACAAGATACCTTTTAAAATTATTTGTAATCATTGTTGTTAAATTTGTTAAGCCCTAGCTACAAATGTTCACATCACCTTACATTTTGTTTTCGTCCGTCCAATTACAAATAAGCATTTGCACATGTTGTAATACACCCCATACAAGTTATCGCACCCCTGACTTTTCTAACATATGCATATTTTATCAAAGGCTGTCTTTGGTATTGAAGATAGAAAATAATTAACTTTCGATGCTTATAAATAGAAAGGATCCATCGCTTCTTCCCAAAAGACAAATACTGAAATAAGCAAATGTAAAAAAAACAAGGCTTTGAGCTTAAGTAGTAAAAACAGTTACAAAAGCCAAATTTAAACACGAAGGAATTAAATGACAGTTGTAAATAACTGCAGTTTATTGATTTTGCCTGTTTAAGATGTATCGATACTTATTACTAAAAATGGCGAAACCAAAGTATTTAATGTTATTTGATATCGTATTTTTACTGTTGTATCTATTACTTCCCAATTGGTATTTTTATTCATCGTCTTGTAATATACAGTACTTGCAACCTTAGGCGTTACTGTTTTAGCGATCAATCAGCGGTCATCGATCAGCCACCGATCAGTCAAGTTCGCGTCAAACTCACGTCAGCAATCCGTCAGACTTATAGTAAACAAGTGCACACCCGTGATATCGCGGATCCGTGACTGAATTAAAGTATATAACTATGCCTAAGCCTTATTTTAGTAATTGGTATTGTCATCTGATAAAGTCATGTCGATTATAAGATACACAGTTTTCTCTGCTTTCAAATCTTTCTGTTTGAACCCGCCGACCTGGAACTTATCAATTATTGGAAATATTAATTATTTGGAAAACAAAAGGTCCAGGCTATCCAGGAATGGGGTATTTTTTAATCAACAGCATTGTCCTATATTAGTTATCTTAGACAGTCTTGCTGATTGCTGAATAAAGCTAAAATAGGGAACAATTTGCAATGATTGAATTTAGTCGTGTCAGCCCTTTGATTATGACCCGTGTATATAGCAAAATCCTAAATACACCGTTTGGTGGTGCGCCTGTCAAATGCGGAACGTACAGATAAGGTAATAGCTAACAGGTGAATATACTATTGGTATCGGTATCGGATTAGACCCGGAACTTGTTAATTATTGGCAATATTAATTATGTGGAAAACAAAAGGGTCTGGAGTGGTGTAATTTTTAATCTACACCATTGTCCTATATTAGTTATATATAGAGTTGAATTCTTTGATTTGTCGTTTTTACCCGATGACGGCTGACAAATTGGACCTCGTAATTTTAGTATTATAGAAGTAATTGACTGATCGGACTGATCGGACGGATAGTACCGATTGACCTTACTGACGGATTGAACTTTAATACGTCACATGATATACTAGTACAAATTACGGAATCTTAGTTTCGTTTAATTTAATTAAAATGGTGAACCGTGAAATACCAACGTTCAAGTACAACTGATACATTTTTTATTAATTATATAGCAAAGTTTTATGAATTGAAATGAAAAGAAATGTACAGATAAAATCTAAATTAAAATATTATCATTAAAGAATGGTCTTTTTCATTTTTATTTAGGTTATATTATATTTTCAAACGCGGTTATATTATATTTTCAAACGCGGCAAGTTCTAAAACGGTGTCTATATCAGTCGCGATTTTGATTTTATTATATTCCATAAATACTCGAGAAAACGAAATGAAGGGATCAGTTATTGAAAATTTTAGTCTATTATTTTCAATACTTTAAATTTTGGTATTCTTATCATTATAAAATTCAGTAAAAACACTTATCACAATCACGGCCTTTCTATATTCTTGTCACAATCAAAGCCTATAAAATAACAAATTACAAAATATGCTGGTTTTTTTTTTTAACAAGAAATATCAATAATTTGCAAACAACATTACATTATATTTTACTGATAGTCTTTTTTGCCTTATTAAAAAATAACCATTCCTAAACAATAAAAAGTACAAAAATCCAAAGGTGGTCATAATATTCTATGAAAATGAAGAATAATTTCATGTTTGATCAACAAAAACAAACCGTTAACTTTAAGGTGTCAGACCACCAATTACTGCCTCCAATTTAGAACGTATGTAAAAGTAGCCCTACTCTGACACAAAATAGTGCTTTTGATGTCCTTGTTTACTTGAACTCACCAACAAATTTGCAGAAATGAAACTTTTGGTGAAAGAGAAAGAGAAAATTGAGCCAAAATTTACTTGTCTGTGAGTTTGCATTAAAAATTGTGGATTAATGCGCTCCATAGTATACTAATTTTAGATTTCCAGAAAACCAGTTTTTTTTTTTGGAGTACCTCTGTTTAAAGGTCAGTTATTTTGTTAGAAGGCTTTAAAGGTATGGTGAAAATTGGCATGTAGAAAGCTAATACATGTACAATTAAGAATATACCTGGTTTCTATGATGTTAAACTTAAGGTAAAATATTTGGAAAGCTGTGAAAATTGCAAAATTTGGTTGAACAGATAGGGATTTTTAATTGGTGGTCTGACATCTTTAAGAGATATGCGGTGAAACCCAAAATTCAGAAAACAATTGTTTTTTTGGTCTTAACTGATCATTTGAAATAATAGTAGCTACATTTTAATCTTTTTTGGAGCAAAAAGTCACATATTGAGAATTTAGAGCCTTAAACCTGAATGTGTGCTATTTTTAGCTTTTCCCACCCTGACAATATGTTTTCATATAAAAAATGTTATAAATTGTTATAAATGCACAGTAAGTTGTTTCTGTGGTGTTAAACATTTAAACATAGGTTGATTGCTACCCCAAAAAAATTGTCGTCATGAAGATTTGATGAAATTATTTGATTTTTACCCCTTATGTCATTGCGGCATACCATGTATATGGCAGTTAACATAGCCTGATATAAACACTGCATAAACTCACAAAAATATCATTTATTATCCCAAATGAAAGTTTTATACTTTAAATTTTATTGACTGATAGTAAATAAAACAGTTAAATGACCATGACTGCACTTTTGATCAGTTAATAGTCGCATTACTGACACCAGGTGTAAAAAAGGGGGGTCAATATTCCTTGACTCTTCAATACCTTGGACTTTTTATTAAACTCATTGTAAAAATAGTGGAAAGTCTTTAAAGCAGTAGAACAAACAAAGAAAAATCAACAAAAGCTGATCTTGATATTGAAAGTTTATGTTTCTCTAGTCCAAAATGAGATTTTCAAGTATTTTCTATCAAATGCTTACATTACAGTCAGTTTAAATTGAGCTGTGAAATTTGTAATATGAGTCGCATTATGCTCAGAAAGGATGTTTTTAACTTCAAATTGACTAAGGATTAAGAATAAACAAAACAAAAGATTTCTGATCAACTTTTTTTGCTCTTTAGGTGTCAGACCACCAATTACTCCCTCCAATTTAGAACGTATGTAAAAGTAGCCCTACTCTGACACAAAATAGTGCTTTTGATGTCCTTGTTTACTTGAACTAACCAACAATTTTGCATACTATTTTAGATTTCCAGAAAACCAGTTTTTTTTTTTTTGGAGTACCTCTGTTTAAAGGTCAGTTATTTTGTTAGAAGGCTTTAAAGGGATGGTGAAAATTGGCATGTATAAAGCTGATACATGTACAATTAAGGATATGCCTGGTTTCTATGAAGTTAAACTTAAGGTAAAATATTTAGAAAGCTGTGAAAATTGCAAAATTTGGTTGAACAGATAGGGATTTTTAATTGGTGGTCTGACATCTTAAGCAGATCTGTTCTTGAATTATTCACATTTTGTACAAAGTACATATCAAATATATTTATAACAACTCATTGCAATTGAAATTACAATATTTTCAAATATGAGAAGGAATATTTACATTTTCAAAAGTACATAAATCCAATGGCGGTCAATAATTTCAATAAAATATGGAAATATTTGCATTTTAGGCAACGCCTACAAAAATTTAGTATCTTTTTCATTAAAGTAAACATAATTTATGAAGAACAACCAATCCTGATAAACAAAAAGAACTGAAATCATATGGCGGTTAATAATTTGTATAAAAATAAAGCAATAACTGCATTCTTAAGCTTATTCCACAAGAAAAAAAGTTTAAGTATTTTAATTCTTATTATATCCTATTCTAATTAAAAGACTTGTCTTGAGATGTTAAAAATAACTGATTTTAAATAAAATAGTTTTATTTTTGATAAAAAGAATAATAATTTGGGTTATTTTAAATAATGCGAATAAAATTTAAGTATGATTTTTCTGACATTCTTTTAATTCTATGAAAAACAACTTACTCTAAACTATAAAAAGTACAAAAATCCAAGGGCAGTCAATAATTTCAGTAAAATATAGAAATATTTGCATTTTAGGCAACGCGTACAAAAATTAAATACCTTTTTCCTTAAAGTAAACTATTTTTGAAAAACAACCAATCCTGATGAACAAAAAGTACTGAAATCATATGACAGTTAATAATTTGTATCAAAATAAAGCAATAACTGCATTCTTATTCCACAAAAATAAAAGTTTAAGTATTCTAATTCTTATTATATCCTATTCTAATTAAAAGACTTGTCTTGAGATGTTAAAAATAACTGATTTTCAAAAAAATAGTTTCATTTTTGATAACAAGAAGAATAATTTGGGTTATTTTGAATAATGCGAATTAAATTTTAGTATGATTTTTCTGACATTCTTTCAATTCTATTGAAAACTACCTATACTAAACTATAAAAAGTACAAAAATCCAATGGCGGTCAATATTTTCAGAAAAAATGAAGAAATATTTACATTTTAGGCAATGCGTACAAAAATTAAATACCTTTTTCCTTAAGGTAAACATATTTTATGAAAAACAACCAATCCTGATGAACAAAAAGTACTGAAATCATATGACGGTTAATAATTTGTATCAAAATAAAGCAATAACTGCATTCTTATTCCACAAAAAATAAAAGTTTAAGTATTTTAATTCTTATTATATCCTATTCTAATTAAAAGACTTGTCTTGAGATGTTAAAAATAACTGATTTTGAATAAAATAGTATCATTTTTGATAAAAAGAAGAATAATTTTGGTTATCTTAAATAATGCGAATAAAATTTAGGTATGATTTTTCTGACATTCTTTTATAATTCTATGAAAAACAACTTACTCTAAACTATAAAAAGTACAAAAATCCAATGGGGGTCAATTATTTCAGTAAAATATAGAAATATTTGCATTTTAGGCAACGCATACAAAAATTATATACCTTTTTCCTTAAGGTAAACAATTTTTATGAAAAACAACCAATCCTGATGAACAAAAAGTACTGAAATCATATGGCGGTTAATAATTTGTATCAAAATAAAGCAAAAAAAAAAGTTTAAGTATTTTAATTCTTATTATATCCTATTTTAATCAAAAGACTTGTCTTGAGATGTTAAAAATAACTGATTTTCAATAAAACAGTTTCATTTTTGATAAAAACAAGAATAATTTTGGTTATTTTAAATAATTTCGAATAAAATTTTAGTATGATTTTTCTGACATTCTTTTAATTCTATTGAAAACTACCTACTCTAAACTATAAAAAGTACAAAAATCCAATGGCGGTCAATAATTTAAGTAAAATGAAGAAATATTTGCATTTTAGGCAACGCGTACAAAAATTAAATACCTTTTTCCTTAAAGTAAACATATTTTATGAAAAACAACCAATCCTGATGAATGAAAAGTACTGAAATCATATGGCGGTTAATAATTTGTATCAAAATAAAGCAATAACTGCATTCTTATTCCACAAAAATAAATGTTTAAGTATTTTAATTCTTATTATATCCTATTCTTATTGAAAGACTTGTCTTTAGATGTTAAAAATAACTGATTTTAAATAAAATGGTATCATTTTTGATAAATAGAAAAAGAATTTTGGTTATCTTAAATAATGCGAATAAAATTTAAGTATGATTTTTCTGACATTCTTTTAATTCTATGAAAAACAACTTACTCTAAACTATAAAAAGTACAAAAATCCAATGGCGGTCAATAATTTCAGTAAAATAAGGAAATATTTGCATTTTAGGCAAGGCGTACAAAAATTAAATACCTTTTTCCTTAAAGTAAACATATTTTATGAAAAACAACCAATCCTGATGAACAAAAAGTACTGAAATCATATGACGGTTAATAGTTTGTATCAAAATAAAGCAATAACTGCATTCTTATTCCACAAAAATAAAAGTTGAAGTATTTTAATTCTTATTATATCCTATTCTTATTGAAAGACTTGTCTTTAGATGTTAAAAATAACTGAGTTTAAATAAAATAGTATCATTTTTGATAAAAAGAAGAATAATTTTGGTTATCTTAAATAATGCGAATAAAATTTAGGTATGATTTTTCTGACATTCTTTTATAATTCTATGAAAAACAACTTACTCTAAACTATAAAAAGTACAAAAATCCAAGGGCGGTCAATAATTTCAGTCAAATATAGAAATATTTGCATTTTAGGCAATGCGGATAACAATTTTGTATCTTTTTCCTTAAAGTAAACATATTTTATGAAAAACAACCAATCCTGATGAACAATTGTACTGAAATCATATGGCGGTTAATAATTTGTATCAAAATAAAGCAATAACTGCATTCTTATTCCACAAAAATAAAAGTTTAAGTATTTTAATTCTTACTATATCCTATTCTAATTAAAAGACTTGTCTTGAGATGTTAAAAATAACTGATTTTCAATAAAATAGTTTCATTTTTGATAAAAAGAAGAATAATTTGGGTTATTTTGAATAATGCAAATAAAATTTTCGTATGATTTTTCTGACATTCTTTCAATTCTATTGAAAACTACCTACACTAAACTATAAAAAGTACAAAAAATCCAATGGCGGTCAATAATTTCAGTAAAATGAAGAAATATTTGCATTTTAGGCAACGCGTACAAAAATTAAATACCTTTTTCCTTAAGGTAAACATATTTTATGAAAAACAACCAATCCTGATGAACAAAAAGTACTGAAATCATATGGCGGTTAATAATTTGTATCAAAATAAAGCAATAACTGCATTCTTATTCCACAAAAATAAAAGTTTAAGTATTTTAATTCTTACTATATCCTATTCTAATTAAAAGACTTGTCTTTAGATGTTAAAAATAACTGATTTTCAATAAAATAGTTTCATTTTTGATAAAAAGAAAAATAATTTGGGTTATTTTGAATAATGCAAATAAAATTTTAGTATGATTTTTCTGACATTCTTTCAATTCTATTGAAAACTACCTACACTAAACTATAAAAAGTACAAAAATCCAATGGCGGTCAATAATTTCAGTAAAATGAAGAAATATTTGCATTTTAGGCAACGCGTACAAAAATTAAATACCTTTTTCCTTAAAGTAAATTATTTTTGAAAAACAACCAATCCTGATGAACAAAAAGTACTGAAATCATATGACAGTTAATAATTTGTATCAAAATAAAGCAATAACTGCATTCTTATTCCACAAAAATAAATGTTTAAGTATTCTAATTCTTATTATATCCTATTCTTATTGAAAGACTTGTCTTAAGATGTTAAAAATAACTGATTTTAAATAATATAGTATCATTTTTGATAAAAAGAAAAAGAATTTTGGTTATCTTAAATAATGCGAATAAAATTTAAGTATGATTTTTCTGACATTCTTTTAATTCAAGAAAAGCAACTTACTCTAAACTATCAAAAGTTCAAAAATCCAAGGTCGGTCAATAATTTCAGTAAAATAAGGAAATATTTGCATTTTAGGCAAGGCGTACAAAAATTAAATACCTTTTTCCTTAAAGTAAACATATTTTATGAAAAACAACCAATCCTGATGAACAAAAAGTACTGAAATCATATGACGGTTAATAATTTGTATCAAAATAAAGCAATAACTGCATTCTTATTCCACAAAAAATAAAAGTTGAAGTATTTTAATTCTTATTATATCCTATTCTAATTAAAAGAATTGTCTTGAGATGTGAAAAATAACTGATTTTCAATAAAATAGTTTCATTTTTGATAAAAAGAATAATAATTTTGGTTATTATAAATAATGTGAATACAATTTAGTATGATTTTTCTGACATTCTTTCAATTCTATTGAAAACTACCTACTCTAAACTATAAAAAGTACAAAAATCCAATGGCGGTCAATATTTTCAGTAAAATGAAGAAATATTTGCATTTTAGGCAATGCGTACAAAAATTAAATACCTTTTTCCTGAAAGTAAACATATTTTATGAAAAACAACCAATCCTGATGAACAAAAAGTACTGAAATCATATGACGGTTAATAATTTGTATCAAAATAAAGCAATAACTGCATTCTTATTCCACAAAAATAAAAGTTGAAGTATTTTAATTCTTATTATATCCTATTCTAATTAAAAGAATTGTCTTGAGATGTTAAAAATAACTGATTTCAATAAAATAGTTTCATTTTTGATAAAAAGAATAATAATTTTGGTTTTTATAAATAATGTGAATAAAATTTTAGTATGATTTTTCTGACATTCTTTCAATTCTATTGAAAACTACCTACTCTAAACTATAAAAAGTACAAAAATCCAATGGCGGTCAATATTTTCAGTAAAATGAAGAAATATTTGCATTTTAGGCAATGCGTACAAAAATTAAATACCTTTTTCCTTAAAGTAAACATATTTTATGAAAAACAACCAATCCTGATGAACAAAAAGTACTGAAATCATATGACGGTTAATAATTTGTATCAAAATAAAGCAATAACTGCATTCTTATTCCACAAAAATAAAAGTTTAAGTATTTTAATTCTTATTATTTCCTATTCTAATTAAAAGACTTGTCTTGAGATGTTAAAAATAACTGATTTAAAATAAAATAGTATTATTTCTAATAAAATCAAAAATAGTTTTGGTAATTTTAAACAATTGAGAACAAAATTTTAGTATGATTTTTCTGACATTCTTTTAATTCTATGAAAAACAACCTAATCTCAACTATAAAAAGCACAATTACCAATGGCGGTCAATAATTTCAGTAAAATATAGAAATATTTGCATTTAGGCAAAGCCTATAAAAATTTATTATCTTTTTCATTAAAGTAAACATACTTTATGAAAAACAACCAATCCTGATAAACAAAAAGTACTGAAATCATATGGCGGTTAATAATTTGTATCAAAATCCGTTCGATCCGTGCATACATTTAATTTACTAATCGATCGATGACCGTTGTCACGGTAACTCTCACATAGGTTATTTGACTTATCTGACGGATCCTATGGGTCACCGATCACTCATCGATCAGTCAAACATCCGTCACCGATTATCATCGATCAGTCAAGTTCACGTCAAACAGTAACGTCTAAGGTTGCAAGTACTGTACCATAATAAAAACTGGAATCCAAACAATTTCGTGAAATTTAAACAAAAATAAAATTACCAAGTGACGTTGCTCAACTATGTGCATTCTTATTAAATGATAACACATATAATTATCCTACCTTCTCTGTCTTTTGATTCCAAGGAAAAAGTTACGACGAACAGAAGTGACAACACGATAAGCATCTTGAACATATTGAGCAAATGATGTTCCTCAACAAACGAGACAGTGAAATTGTTGTATTCAAATAAAGAAAAATATCATTTGATATAAAATGATTTTGTTGCATGTTAACTTTTTTCAAAACGTATTAAATTTCACAGGTATCCAGATGGTGCATTCTTTTTTACATTTACTCAGCAGAAAATTTTTTCTATTATTTGAAAGTTTTGATTGCAGAAATAAAGCATTACAAATAATTTTTCATGATTTTTAAATAATATAAAATTTAAGGAATAAAAGTACAAATTGTCGGAAGCATTAAAGCTTCATTAATAATTTTGCATAATCGACTTCGTTCATATCTTTTAAGCACAATAGTCAACACTTCTGTGTTGTAATGAAGTACAATCAACTGTTTATAAAACTTCCAAAAATCAAAAATAGAAAACTGTTTTGATAAGCGAATACTCATTATCGCTCTTCTTTAAAATTATATTGGAGTAGCTTTCGTGTCGTTGACAACCCTCTGAATACCATATAATGTTGACAAGGACGAGAAAAAAAAACCAGAAAAAAACTTCATAAGAAAACCTCATAAAAGTAGTGACTAAATATAAATATACAACACAAAAATGCAATGTAGACAATTCTAGTATGACGTCCTCCAAACGCTTTGGGTACACATCCGTGGTAAAATGTGAATATATTGATTTAGCTGTTCCGATCGTTTGATTGATTGATTATTGGTTGCTTAACGTACAGTGGCAAATATTGCATGCATATTCAGGACGAGAACAAGTTCACAATAATTACAATAGGTAGGTTGTTACAATAGAGGCCATTCAGGAATTATGGTCGGAGAAATCTGGACTGCTACCGGAAAAGGAGGGTATATGGATAGGGACAGAAATTTTACCTTGCAACAGGCCACCTACGGACCCCTCAAAGAGTTGTTGCAAGGGTTCTTAACGTGCAAAGAGCGTGGCACTCTCTTTACACGAGGCATCGGATTTAACGTCCCCCTTCTGACCGGACGTGACTGCGAACTTGATACATCCCGCACAGCCAAACGGACGCCCCACTTCGGCAAGCGTTTTACTGCCGGTCGGAAGAAGACCAAGTGACCATATTTCTATACCCCAGTCATCCTTGGGGGCTGTTCCGATCGTACTCATATGCTAATTTATGAATGAGCTTCACAACATCATAGAACAATGACGTAAGAATATAAGCATTATACGTGAAAATACACGCTTGTGAAACCGAAAATCATCACAACAAGGAAACGCAAACAAACGATGCTTAAATTTGTCATAAGCCATATTTTTATAATACATTTAAGACATACAAGTACATTATCATTTAAATTCAGCCAAAACTATCTAAATACGTTATTATTAATAGTTTAAGCATGTCACTTACTCAGTTTGCTCCGTTCTTTTAACGCTAGTTTATTTATGGTAACGGCTTTTTCAAAATTTTCCTATTAATTCTGCTCATATGAGTATACATACAAATCATCCAGTAAAAAGAAGTAATGTTGATCAAGAGAAAAGGATAGGATTTTGATAATATAATCCTTGGTGTATTTGAAATTAGAATAAGTGTCTTTTTCCGAATTTTCATTTTTTAAAACCTATCACAACAATAAACAAGCCAGTTGAAGGAGTTTGTAACTTCAATTCCCAGTTTTATTTAAAAAGCTCTGTTTCATGTGACGATGTGGTCATTTTTATATTGATAATTGCGAAACATTAGAACAAAAACTTACCAAAAAGAACATGCTGGTTTTATCTACATATAACCCATAATCAAAACAATTTACATGATAATTTTAAACATATATATCATGTTAAGGAGGGGTATTTTTCGCAAATACCACTGAAGAACATGCTATATCTGTTTTATTACACCGAATTTCAATGTTCCAAAACGCATTGATGATCGTTACGTTACAAGTGTCTAGTCGGATAGAGTATTTTTTGGCAAATACAACGACAGAAAGGGTAAAGAAAATACCCCGGCGGCGTTTAAAATTGAACGATATGCATTTGATAACAGTAAATTGGTGAAAAATACACTGGCTATTAACAAATCAAAACCCAGAATTTTTACATAAGGTGTTATTATAAATCAAATGCGTTAACTTGATTATCATTAAACATCGAAAAGTCTAAAGTTGTGATAATACGACTAAATAAGGATGATTGTGGTTGCATATTTTGGAGAACGTCTTTAATAATTTGCAAGAATCCCCAACGGACTAAAACCATTGGTTGAATATACAATTAATTTTAGGCAGAATGGCGTTAAGTCGAAGATCTTGATGTCCTGGTAATTTGTCACTCTTTACATATATTTTTTAAAAGTATAATAAGCGAACATGAAGATGGGAGATCTTTATTGTTCTTTTTTAATATTAATAACAAAATCAAAATGTACAGATTTTTCCAAAATCTCCTCGAAACAAATAAACGGTTTATATGACATATCTAATAAACATACATAATCATAAAAAAAATTATGATAAAAGAAATGATTTTTCATTTCCTATTGTTAGATAATTTTTAGATGGTGACGTTCCCTTGTCACCATTTTATTGTGTTTATATATGTCAACTTAAACGATTCGCTCGAGTATGTAACAACGTATTAGATTTTAGCGAGAAAAAATTATGTATTACTGTAAAATTATTACACCAGGGTTTACGATATCACATACTAATCAAAATATTTACTAAATTTTATCATCGGTATAAGGAAATGATTCGTAAATATATAACTCAACATGCAGAGATCTTATACGTTCAGGTATTTCACATCCAATCTTTTATGGTAATATTCTTGAAAAAAGCACAAAAATGTCACTATTCACCTGAAAAGCTTACAACATGTACAAAACCTTTAAACAGATTTATTAAGAATATTCCAGGATTATAATTTAGTACGCCAGACGCGCGTTCGTCTACATAAGACTCATCAGTGATGTTCATATCAAAATATTTATATAGCCAAACAAGTACAAAGTTGAAGAGCATTGAGGATCCAACATTTCAAAAAGTGACTACTGGGCTGGTGATACCCTCGTGGACGAAACGTCCACCAGCAGTGGCATCGACCCAGCCAGTGGTGTAAATAGTTATCAAAGGTACCAGGATTATAATTTAGTACGCCAGAAGAGATATAGTTACGGTACTGTTGTCAGGTTATTAAAGATTGCATATTTTGGCTTTAATATTGATTCACTTATAGGGTCTTTGCATCGGAACTAAACACATAAAAAAACAGTTCTCGGCATGACATGGGTTATGTTTTTCTCATATATTTTATGAAGGTATGATACTAAACCCTTAACTAGAGGGATTGTTTCTGATATTGATATGATGAAGACATAATCCTTAAACAAGGTTAGTTTAAATGAGATCTGAAGCTGGCATTTCAGTTAAATGCTAGTAGTCTGTTGATACTTATGTATTATTGCCATTTTATTTTTTTATTTTTGTTACATATTCTGACATCGGACTCAAACATCTCTTGAACTGGATTTTAATGTGCGTATTGTTATGCGTTTACTTTTCTACATTGGCTAAAGGTTTATGGGGGTGGGGGAGGGGGGGGGTTGTGAGATCTTATAAACATGTTTAATCCTGCCGCAATTTTGCGCCTGTCCCAAGTCAGGAGCCTCTTTCCTTAGTTAGTCTTGTATGATTTTTAATTTTAGTTTCTTGTGTATAATTCGGAGTTTAGTATGACGTCCATTATCACTGTACTAGTATACGTATTTTTTAAGGGACCAGCTGAAGGACATATACGAGTGCGGGAGTTTCTCGCTACATTGAAGACCCATTGGTGGCCTTCGGCTGTTGTTTGCTCTATGGTCGGGTTGTTGTCGCTTTGATACATTCCCCATTTCCTTTCTTAATTTTATAATGCATGTTTATTATTTTTTATGTAGTTTTTGAAAAATTCCACGTTTTAATATTTTTTTGGTGAACATTTCTGGAGAGAATCATTACCGCCAATTTATAATGGCTTATATGTTAAATATTGGGATAAACAGGAGATAATCAAATCTGATTTGTGATCGATCGTCTATTTGAAATGCGTTATATATATATACGACAAATACTTAAAGTATGATTCAAATATAACTATATACAGTAGAAAGTAAAAACACAAAAATACTGAACTCCGATGAAAATTCAAAAAGGAAAGTCCAAAATCAAAAGGCAAAATCAAAAGTCCAAACACATCAAACGAATGGATAACAACTGTCATATTCCTGAATTGATACAGATATTTTCTAATGTAGAAAATGGTGGATTGAACCTGGTTTTATAGCTAGCTAAACCTCCCACTTGTATGACAGTCGCATCAAATTCCATTACATTTTCAACGATGCATGAACAAAACAAACATACTCAAAGAGTAAAAATGTCAAAAATAGGGGTACAGCAGTAAATATTTTGTTATCATCTTAATCTTCTTCTTCTTCTATATGTATAAACTTCCAATTATGGAACACCTGAATTTAGATTCACTGTACACAGAACAAATCTAAACTATTTAGGGACTGATAAAATAATTTACGCAATTAAAAGGTAAAATATCTAGGCCTTATCAAAATTTTTTTTTGAGATTTACTGTACACAACTAAAATCTAAAAATATAGGGTGCTTTATACAATGGAAAGCGCAAAAGTCCAAAGTTTACGGATTGGAATATAAATGTAAATAAAAAACAAAATGAAAAATGAAAAAACTGGACAGAATCACTTAAGCTTTATACAGTAAAAATAAGGGGGACACCCCTGCCTCTACCTTATCACATGTACAAAGAGCTCTTATAACAAATGTTCAATATTTATGGTTTTACTTTCATATACAGTTCATCGGACGGATTCACAATTTCTGCAGAATACAAGTTCTCTCGGTATGCAGCCTAAAGCACATATCGGTAGACATTTTTTGAATTTTGTCTAAATTGGTACGACTGTTAATATCAGGCAATATAAATGTACTGTCAATAATCAATTTAACGATATCTACTTGATTTTTAAATCTTAAATTTCAGTCCATCCTGACGTGCCAATAAAAGAGATCACTAAGGCCTTTAGATTATAGAATAATCACTATAAAAACAACAAATGTAACGAAGAAGCACAAAAAGGCATACATCAAATTTAACATACTCATTTTGTTTATATCTTATACGACTTTGTTTATCTATGTAAAGTCTACCCGTAAAGGATGGAAGGTTTTCTGTACTGGTGTAAAATTGCGCGTTTGAAATTCGCACAGGTAGACATAAAATAATTTTGACGTTCAAAGTATGACGGCATACATAAATGCAGAGTCACGTAAAGTAGATATAATATAACAAAAAAACAGATTTAACAGTAAAAGTAATAATAAGTAATAAAATAATTGTGTGGTTTATAGTATGACGGGACAGCTAAGTACAGTTTCACGTCAAATGTATATAATAAAAAACAGACTTAACAAAAAAGTAGTATTATTGAATAAAATAGTTTAGTCATTCAAAGTATGTCAAGATCCATAAGTAAAAGTAATATTAATAAATGAAATAATTTTGTCGTTCAAAGTATGATGTTTTACATACGCACAGAGTCACGTCAAATGAATATCTAAAAAAACTGACTTAAAAGTAAAAGTAGTATTAATAAAGACAAATAAAAGAATACTATAACACGTTATTAAGATGATATCCAACGTCAGTACGCAAAATCTATACTTCAAGACCATCTTGTATTATTTGTGAAGTTGGTACGGAATATTTATCAACAAGTTTTTGGTATCTTCCGATGAACTTTTTTTAGAAAAAGGACGAGACGTTCTTTGACATACCCCTGGTTCATCAACTTTCTGCTCAGACACTGGTGACGTTTTACAAAGTCTGAATAGGAGCTGCAAGCTCTTGAATACCGACTAAGTTGGGAAATGTATATTCCATATGCAGGTGAAGTTGGTATATTACTACTAAGGTGGGGGAAATTGATAATTTCAAATGAGGCGGAGGAAGCCGTGTCTGCAGTCTCTTTAATTTCTAGTTCTGGTGGGTATATTAATGGAGCCAAATCAGAAAAGTTCGGATTGTTAATGAAAAGAACATCATCAATATATCTGAAAGTGAAATTAAATAACCTGGCTTCTTTGATCTTCTTGTTTTTGACAAGTGTCTGAAGGAACTCCGATTCATCAGAAAATAAGAAGAGGTCGGCAAGGAGAGACGCAAAGTAGTTTTCTTTTTCATCTAGAATTCCAACCATAAATCACCTGCTGGTTAGGAAAGATATGTTACGGATGAAGCACTACAAAACTAATGAATCAACGTTTTAAAATCTGAATTTTTCATTTGCTACAGCTTGAAACACCTATGCGACCTATATTTATTAGATATGCATGACATTAACTGCATTTATAAAAATTATAATGGAATTTATTACTAAAAACTTCAGGGGAATTCACTTTGATATCTGCCGACTTTCTTCTACTTTTGCATCGCTTATGAGAGTCAAATACAGTTTACGGAAACACTTTTAAGTATTTATTTTCTTTTGCCAAATGTTACTGGAAAATATATATACCTAGAAACATACCTGGCAGCCATTCTTATGTTGCTTTAATGTAAATCGTGTACAGCAGATTGTTCATACAACGTGGTAGTATGTACGGAAATACGATTCTGACGCGCGTCTGGCGTGCGAAGTTATTTTCAGCGTGTCTCTAATGATTCACTGTGCTTTAACGACCGTGGGTAACTTAAGTTACCCACAGCCCAAGATGGCGGACTCTAAACTTGTTGAGATGATAGTTGATACGAAATCTACTTTTTGCAACACTTTTCATGATCTATGTAAATATTGATAGGACTTTTGAATAAAGAAATCACTTACCATCACTTCAAATTTGTTAATTTTGACTTCATTTTAGCGCAAGGCCAACTTTTGAAAAATCCATAAGATGTCCGTAACTTATAAGTAAAAAATAATCAGACTGTCCGTAACTTTATTTTCGGATGTGGGTAACTTTTTTTCAAAATTGTAAAAATTAACAATTTCAACACTTAAAGGACAATAAACACTATCAAACCCCGTATATTATTACATATATTTATACAATAACAATATGCTTCAAACTAAAAAAGAGAAAAAGTAAACCAGAGTGTCACGGATTTTCCGTTTAATTTTTAAAAAATTATTCCCGGGATAAAACGCGATCTTACGGTACGGCGAAATGAATCTAACATTCTTCCAGCTTTATAGATTGTTTACTGATGAGTCCTTGGTCGGTGTAGCCGCGGAAAAAATGATATCCTTTCCTTTAAATAATTCTGAATTGTTAGTAAAAAAAAGTATGTCTCTTCACTTCTTCTATATCCATGCAGTGTGATGTGTTGTTGATTGTAAGAAAAAAAAATGCCAATATCTAGGAATAGATGGAAAGCTATATTGTTGAAAAGGATTCAGTTTATTATAGCAATAAAAGTAGATTTAAAATATTCTTAAAGTTTCATTGACCTCAGGGATTTTAAAAGATCGGGTATCAAATCATACATATCTTTATGAGAGGTTTGGACTGATTCATCTATATATTTCTGCTAAGGATTGACCTCCGAACTTGTTGTCCTAAGGTCATTTTCATATGTTCACTATTAATGTAATTTCTACAGTTGGAAATGGTGAGATTTATAACCTGCATGTCATGATTTATCATCTAAAACTCAAGCAGTTAACAATCTATAAAGCCAGTAGAATATAAGATACATTTTTTTGTCGTATAATTTTCTACATACCAAGTCAGGAAAATGGCAGTTGTTATCCATTCGGTTGAGCTTTGGATTTTTCCATTTGATAAGGGACTTTCCTTTTAGAATTTTCTCAGTATTTTTGTAATTTTACTTTTTAATGCCGGCAGGAATATGACCGTTGTTTTCCATCCGTTTGGTGTGTTAACCTGAGCTTTTGGCCTTGCCATTCTATAAAGGACTTCCCGTTTGAATATTCCTAGGAGTTCGATATTTTTTTTCTTTATCATTTCTTTTTTTTATAATTACATCCACGTATAAAGATTCTTTGAAAGTTACTGACATCATGCTAAAGTTACGGACATCCCTATTGGTATAAGGAAAAAAGTTACGGACAAGTTGTTTTGAAGTTACGGACATCATAAGTGTTCTGGAAAATCGTGCTGTAATCGTTTATTTTGTAGTAACAAACCACGTTTTACATTGCAGAGTTTCCCTAAAAAGTTTATATAACTTTTTAATTACTGAACATTTCTTTTGTATGCATGGTATTGTAATTATATAGGAGCAAACTTCCTAACCGAAGCCAGGCGGCTCCATCTTGGGCTGTGGGTAACTTAAGTTACCCACGGCCGTTTAAGCACAGTGATGATTAATACATCTTTAAAACCGGAACTTTTAAATTGTAGTACTAGTATACAGGCCACAACCATCTATACGTTATCCTTTTAGGGAACGCCTGCGATAGTAGTTCTGCTCGTTTTGGAAAGTAGAATGATATTATGACTCATGGTTTGTTGTTCATCTGTTCGTTGGTTTATATCACCATATGTTTATCCGTTCATCTGTCCGTCCAATGTCAGTTTGAACTTTTGAGTAGTTTAGCATTACATTGATTTGTTAGACACTTGATACGTAGTAGATATGTTTGTTATCATGTGAATTTTGTAAATAGTGCTAAAACACGGATATCACCACTGTTTAAGGATTCACTGAAAATGTGAACTTCGTAAAACACATGTTAGATGTTTTGTGAAAAGGAAGAACTATGACGTTGAAGTCAAATCATTTTGGAATTTTCTTCATATGAGTAAGATTTGTTCTACTCCATATAAAGGCAAAATTAAGAGATTCCACACATCTTTACATTTCACTGACGAAAGAAATTCAGTGCAAGTGGGAAAGTCGACATATGAAAACACAGGCTTATATTCAACTGATGTTTAAACCTTAAATATTGAGATTTCTTTTTAACTATGTAGGGAAACTGTCTAGTCATTTGCTCAATAGAAACCTAATTCATTTTATACCTAATTTATATATAAAAAAAGTGAAATCACAATTATACTGAACTCAAAGTCCCTAATCAAATGGCAGAACCAAAAGCTCAAACACATCAAACGAATGTCATATTCCTGACTTGGACAAGCATGTTTTCATGTAGAAAACGGTGGGTTAAACTTGTTTTTATAGCTAGCTTAACCATTCACCTGTATGACAAACGCATACAATTCCATAATATTGACAACGATGTGTAAACAAATCAAACAGAAATAAATAATACTATAGTTTTTACAGAAAAAAAAAGAATAACAACTATCATATTCCTGACTTGGTACAGGCATTTTATCATGTAGAAAATTGTGGATTAAACTTGGTTTTATTGCTTGCTGAACTTCTCACTTGTATGACAATCTCACATAATTTCATTATATTGACAACAATGTGTGAACGAAAAAAGAAAAGAAAAAAAGACATGTATAGTACTGTTTTTACAGAAGAAAAATAAATTGTGTGCCAAAACATATGTTATTTATCAAACAAAAAAGAATATATTCATTTGCAACCAAAATACATAATACGAAATTCCTCTTTTAGCTATAAGTTTTTCAATTATGACAAATTTTTGAGTGGTTATATCATGTATATTGCTCTGCATTTCCTAAACATTAAAAAAGGAAGATACTATCAATCTTCAGTTAAGAAATACTTGAAATTATTGTTACAACAAAGAACAGATTAAAGGAAAATATTCTTTCGGAAAAATAGTATCTTAATTTAGATAACTAGTATAAGAAATAGGCTAAGGTCGATTAGTTTTTTTAACTTAAGGAAAAATGGTCGCATCAAAATTTGGAAGAACGTTCGGATAGATGGTTTGATTCCAGTTGCATTAATGAGTTTGTGGTAGAAGAAATGGCATATTCAATAACTGACATGATATCCTTATGTTTTCTAGTTGATTATTTCCTCATTGCAACCCTTTTTACTCAAGGGGTAATCAATTTTACAAGAGAAGGGCGAAAGATACAAGAAGAACAGTCAAATTTATAGATCGATAATAAACTGACAATGTCATGGATAAAAAAGAAAAAAGACTGACAAATAATGGTACACAAGACACAACATAGAAAACCTAAAGACCAAGCAACACAACCAAAAACTGAAGGGGGATCTAGGTGCTCCACATGTGGCACCCGTCGTGTTGCTCATGTTATAATAAACCTGGTAAGTATATTCAATACCAACACCGAAGTCTAGTATGACATGTAAATAAAGAACTGATGAAAAAACAATTAATTGATAACAGTGGATGTGCAAGAAGTATAGATGAATAAAATTGTTTGTCAATGGCGAATCCTTTAGGGCAAGTAGTTTTTCTTTATAACAAGCATGGTATAGTTTTCCAAATGTCAGTTTGAAATCAGTCTAAAACATTAGGTTGTCTGTGAGTTATCACTTAATTGCGTTTAAAACAGTATACATGATTGTATAGACTGAAGAAACGACAACCGTATGCTTGTATAAAAGACTAATAATTTTACCCCAATTAGGTTTCCTATTTTGACTTTTTTAATTTCAAGGGGCGGGAGTTATGGTTTTCCGAAAAAAATATTCTTATCCCAAATTTGATGAAAAAAATGTATTGTTCAAGCCCAGATGACAATAAAAATATTTTGAATCTAGATTTTCCCTATAACTAAAAGTAATGATTTAAAAAAAATTCTGTCTCAGACAAAAAAAATATTTCCTCTCAACCTTGAAGTCAAATGGTTGCTCCTACATCACTTTATTGTCATTTGATGCACCATCTAAAGGGCGTGACGTAACATAAACAATCTCATTGTTGTACATGTGAATAAGAACTTTCTACTTGAACAATATATCACATAAGGATAAACTATCTATCATCTATAGACGTACATGTACATAGACAACACAGAATATTCAGGTATGTTTTAAATGTCAAATATGATTTAAACTGGTATATATTTTTAAAAGTTATAACATATGAGGACAATGGTTGAAATTTCTTGATCTGACTGAAAAAGACATAATTCAGTTTACTTAGTTATGTTATGAAAAAGCAATTTTGTCAACGACAAAAAAAAGGAAGTCTATCATGTCTATGGCATGTCGTTCGCTTGGAAACTGTACTTATTGCAACCATTATTCGAAAAAAAAATGATTGTTATTTTCGAATCACTTTGAAACCGATCGATTATTTATGCGTGAGAATGATTTATTAACTATTCACCTGTCATCATAAAAAGCGTGCGTAATGTATGGATACGAAAGCACTTGGCATTAGCATAGCTCAAATTCACACCTTCAGTGTTGACAAGATAGTGATACAGCAGCTAGACAATTTTACCAACTCGGTCACCAAAACCCCCGGAGTTTCAGGATGATGCAAACAAGTCTATTCCGCCGATTGGTCTACGATGAAGGTTGTGTTTATTGAAGCAAAAGTTCAAATCCGGCGTGCAGCAGGCTTGGAAGGTCGTTGATTCGAATTCCACCTGTTCAAACCGGAGGTTTGTTTTAGATCATATTCTAGTAACGCAGCAATAATGTATAAGAACAAAGATGTGTCGGATCAGAGTCAGAATAATGGATAGCGGTATGATATTATGTCTTCCTGTTGTGAACTTCATCTTGTGAACTAGCACGAAAAGTATCTAGCTTAGCTTTGGTGTTTATCGTAAATCATTTACATGTTTTCGTCCTGAAAACCATTTGATATTTTTAATGACGTTATACACCAATGTATCCTTGTTTCTTTTAAAAATAGCAATTTCAGATAAGCTAATGATAGAGGTATTCCCGTAACAGTTTTGACAACCGCAAACCTTATATATGTTGGTAATAATACTGAATCATTTACCTTTAACTTTAACGGATATCGACAACACTGATTTTACTCTCACTCAGTCTGTCAGAATCTTTCCAGTTAGGATTTAAATAGAATAAAAGAGTTAAGTTCATCCATGTGCATGCGATTAAAAGAAGAATATATAAGTTTTCAACAGTTAAATCAACACACATGGTTTAGTCCTCGTGCTAGTTATTCGTTTTATTTGATTTTTGCGTTTAGAAGCTTTGTTTGGCCCCACAGTTTACAATTACGAAGTGGTAATTCAACGTAACATTCACCTTATCTGACCCAGTAAATTGATAATCTGAGCGTGTAAAGAAATGATCTCGTCCTATCTGGTATGAATACGATTCTATATGAATTGGAATTTTGATTTAAAGCAAATATTGAACAAACAGATATGTTTTTAAGTTGTTGAAATAAAATGATATTAAACAGCTGCATACATTTTATCCTTTATATGAATTTCAGAATGGCTTTCAATTTTACAAATGGAACTTCTATAAAATTGAGTGAAATTGAATACCAAAGATTTCTGGACAGAGGGATTCCAGCTACAATATTTCTGCTCTTTCTGTCAGGAACAATTGGCAATATTCACACAATATTGGTATACATGTTTTTACCGATCATGACTATATATTCCGTTCGACTATTTATCATTTGGCTTGCCTCTATAGATTTAACAGCATGTTTGATTTGTATGTCTTTTGAAATTTTCGATATTAGATACAATTACACATTTTCAACTGTCGGTTCTTGCAAATGTTTAAATTTCTAGATCATATTGTACCAGTGGCCTCCGGCTGTTTATCAACTTCAATTACTATTGAAAGATATAAGATAATTGTCCAAAACTTGCCTGTAGTTTTTGCTTATTCACAAAGGTCGAATGTTATATCTGCCAGTCTGGTAGGACTGTCCACGATATTTTCTATTCCTGTAGTTGTATTTTATGGTCTAAACGAAAAGGAAACATATAATTTTGGCCTTACTGGCATGTATTGTACAGTTTTATCAGAGTATCAGAGTATACTCAAAATAGGAATTTATTACGGTTCATTTGTAGTTATATACTCAGCTGGCTTTGTCAAGTGCATCTTTTCTTATGGAAGAATACTTTGTAAAATTTGTACTCAAAAAGATTTGAGGCACTCATTAGGAAGGAAACCAGATTTGTCTTCTAACACACAGTCAGAAAAAATTTCGGAGACCACTAAGGTGATATATACTATTTCAAATGGTGAGGAAAAAGTGCATATTAAACTTTGTTACAATAAAAAGAAAAGGCTAATGGTTCATCACACAATCTTCGAAATGCGATTCAACTGACAATTAGCCTAATGATAGCAACCGCTATTTCCTATATAGGATATTTATTGTATGTGTTCACAATAATGTTCAATATGCTTAATCCTAAAATGTATTAACATATTGTACAACCAGTTTCCCAACTGCTATTGCGCGGATATTATGTCAACAATGCAGTCAATCCTATAGAATTTTGTTTTTTAGAAAGAACTTTCCTGCAGGAATGCTTGAAATTGTATAAAATAGCATTTACGAAGAAAACTTTATCGGCGGCATAACACTGATGCCACTTTCTTTCAAATTAGACTTAATAAAGTGTGTGGTTTTTTTTTACATTTGTTTAAAAGAGAATAGCAAAATAATATAATATTTTCAAAATGGCGTATGTTCGACCCACATAGCTTGAATATTTATGTAGGTAAATTGGTAATGCATATTAAATTTTCACACATTACAGCTTCGAATAAAACAAACTGTGACGAAGGCAACACAATCACCAATATAAGCAAATAAAAATTTACTAAAGATTATTTGATACCTTCAATTCTTGACAATTACATATGGTGTTGACGAACACATGCTGTATAGGTAACTATATCAAACCAGACGAAGTCAATTCAAATGGACAAAACTACATGCGACACTTCATCAACCAATAAAAGGTTGAACATTACCGCCAAATTCCTGACTTGCTACAGGACGTTTGACATTTAAATAAGCGTAATTTGAGTGTAACAATTAAATTATCAATTCATACCTTTCATGACAACAACATATCTTGAAACATTTTTACTAAAATATTTCAAAAGTACAATTTGATTTTAACCACTCGTGCGTAAACTGTATTGCAAACAGGAAATCACGTCCAGCTTTGTACCGTGATTTAGTTTATAGAGTCCGTGAATTTAAATACAATCCATGTAAACTCATTAATTATTTGAATACTCTTATTCTTTCGTTATCAATTTAAAAGAGTAGTAAAATATCTGAACATATATTTTGTTTTAGATTAAAATATAACCAAAGAAGACTAATGGTCCTACTTCCTGTCGATATTCATCTGTTGCAAAATATCTACTTTTTAAAGCGATGTTGTGACGTTTTTACACTAAATTGGTTGGAAGTGTACTCCCTGACACTTGCCTGTAACACCATATATAGAAACTAGTTGCACAAATATTTGACTTTCATCTAACTTTCAGTTACTAGGAGATCTCTTAGATATATACTTTGTGCTTTCTGTCGTTTGAATAGTTGTGTTCTGCGCTGAACAGTAAATCACTTTCATACAATTTTAGCTGTTTTTATACGTTATGTTAATATTTGTCGTTTTTTACTGTCTGTCAGATCTGTCTTTTTTTTTAAATTATTTAATCATTCAGAAAAATTCCTGCACGGATCTTTTGTCGGCCTAGATGTTATTAGTACATCTATTTGTTAATGATGCCTGATAATGCATAAATGTAACTGTATGCTTTTGTTGAAATGGTTTTTGTACCTATGCTTTGAATAATCCACCTTAGATCATTGACACAATTTTATTTGCAAGTTATTAAGACCATGCAGAACACGATTGACCCAAGTCTCTTTAATCCAGCATCGATAAGGGCATTAAACAATATATTTAAAAGTCGAAAAGCCGTTGTAAGCTGCAAAATTGTACTGTGAAACATAAGATCTGGCGAGGAACCTGCAGTAATTATTTTGAAGTTTAAATGTCAATCGTCAACTCCCTCTTTCAAAGTTGGTAATTTTATCAGGTTGATTTATGTCATATATATCTTCCTTTGTGTCGCTTCGTGTCGTTTCGTATGGTTCCTTGGCTTTCAAATATTTGACTTTGAGGCAAATCTAGATAAGCGCCTCATACGCATGAATTAATATAACGTGTTGTTCAATTTTTTTTCTATATCAATGCGAAAGGGATTAACATTATTTACACCAAAAAAAATATATAGTACGATAAGGGATAAGTGCCATATGTAAATAGCTTATATATTTAACTTTTGTACTTTGAATGTGGATATTTTATTTTCCATGTGTAGAAAAAATTCTTGTCGTTTTAAAATTCTGTTCAATTTTAACCTTAATCATTCCAAATTAAACCTAATGAAATAACTTAATCATGTTAATATTGTTAAATTTTCTGGTGTTTCACCAGAAAATATCAAGGAGGTGCATACAAACTTGCTATTTTGCAAACGGAAATGAATAGAAACATTTTTAATGAAAATGCAAAATTCAAAATAGACTTTCTTTCTATTGTTATCATAACAGCTACAAAATTAAATTGAAAATTAAAATTGAAAAAAAAAAATCCATTCTTACAAAAACAGAGTAAAACTACGGAAGCGTATTAGCGCCACACATTTTTTTAAATTTGTCTTCCTATGTTTGCGTTATAACGCAAACCTTTGATTATCAATTTTAATTTTCAATAAAACATTTGTTTTATCTTATTTCTTATTCAAGATCCAAAGGAAACAGTAGTTATTAATGGAGGAGGCTGTATATATTAAAATTTATCACCTTTGTAGTAATTGCAAAGTAAAATGCTTGAATAATTAGATCATATCAATGACTAATGATGAGCAGAATAATATAAGAAGATGTGGTATGAGTGCCAATAAGGAAACTCTCCATCTAAGTCACTATTCGTAAAAGTAAACCATCATAGGCCGAATTACGGTCTTCAACACGGAGCATTGGCTTACACTGACAACAAACTATAAAGGTCCCCAAAAACGATATCCATGTTTCTACTAGTATATATATTACAAAGAAAATTGAGTAAATTGAGGTTATACCTAAGAAAAAAATCAACCCTGGTAATATAGCTATAACCGAATATATATACTTCCAAAGTAAGCTCTCGATTGAGAACTGTGTAAAGTAGGTTAGATTCAAACAAGCTTCCCTTTGGCAATAAATGTATAGAATGAAGATGTTTTATTAATAAAATTGTGTTCGCTCTATTCAAATTGCTACCAAAGCATCTTACAAATACTTCTTTATTGAAATGAAAATTCAATGACTTTCTATCAAAGAATCTTGATCATATTCTGAGATTTAAAAAAATGTTTCCTTATTAATAATTCATTTTAAAGCAGAAAGATCATTTTGTCTATTTGACTTGGAGGTTGGTTTCACAATTGTATGACATTTTTTTGATCTTTCAATTTTAATATGACTATATCATGTATATACTAAACTATATCTATTTTCTTGTTAAATTATATACTTTTCTGATGCACAAATCAGTCTTAATTTATGTATAATTGCACTTCATTTATTCCATTATTGCTATGCATATTTATTATAATGATTTGGCCTTGTATGTATGTATGTATGTAATGTTTGCGTTATATCGCAAAGGTTTGCGTTATAACGCTAAGGTTTGTGTTGTAACGCAAAGGTTTGCGTTGTAGCGCAAACATAGGAAGAAAAATAAAAAAAAAAATATGTGGCGCTAATACGCTTCCGTACAAAACAATACATACATTGTATTTAACAGAAGCTAAGGGTGAAATTGAGCATGTGCTGAAAATTAATTTGTAACAACAACACATTAAGGATTGGTTATATAATGTAATGCATCGCACTTAAGAAACATTCAGAAAAGGAAAGAAAATAATTTTATCTATCAATTATCAGTTAAGAAACAATTGAAAAGATTGCTCCATCAAAAGAACAGGAAAAAGGCAAAATTTCGCACGAAAAAACATCTTTATATAGAATTTATGAATAAAATTGAGAATGGAAATGGAGAATGTGCCAAAGAGACAACAACCCACCACAGAGCAGACAACAGCAGATGACCACCAACATGAAATAGGTTTTAGGTCGATGAGTTATTATTCACGTAACAAAAATTTAGCAGTATTCAAAGAGAAACAATGGTCTGATTTTAAAGTCATAAGAAACCTCAAATTAAAAAAACAATATGATGTATATGTTTTTTTTATAACAAAATGGATAGTTTTCATTATTACACTTATGTTCATATACTTTTTTCGGAAGAAAATTCTGTAATTTGTCCACATTTTGAAGAAGTTTGCTTTTTTTAATTGCTTTATTCCAGGAAGCAATTCGCCGACATATTTTCTGTATGCAAAGTGACCATACGTGACCCTACTTGTTAAAAACCAGTGATCGCAATATGCATGGATCTGTCACCTAAATAAACTATTATCTAATTGTACATGTTAAACACGTGTTCAATATCCATGCTTCTTTGTTGATTGTTTACTATAAGATGACAATCATTAAACTTCGGCTTCAAACATGACAAGAAATGAGCTGCCATATTTTAACATCATAACAGACAGAGAAAAAAAATACAATTATACGATATGTTTGCGTAAAATATGATGAAATCGTGTACAGAAACCTAAGTCTATATAAAACTATACACATGCATTAGTTCGGGAATTGGATAAACCTCATTTTCACCAGTAACTCGTTTCAGATGATTTTAAATGTTCATTGATTATTTATTTAATACAACTTAATGGTAAAAATGTAATAATTAATTTTAGTTTTATGTATATCGTCTCAATAACCAAATGATTTATGCTTAAACATTATCATCCTTCGACATCAAAAATCGCCTTCTTTGGGGTATAAAGATATCGTGCTCACCCCTGAAGGTATGCCAAACCAAATACTTGAAAACTGTCACATGTAATTGTAAAAGAGATGTGGTATGATTGCCAATGAGACAACTGTCCACAAGAGACACAAATGACACAAACATTAACAACTATAGGTCACCCTACGGCCTTCAACAATGAACAAAGGCCATACCGCATATACAGCTATAAAAGGCCCTGATAAGTCAATGTAAAAAAATTCAAACGAGAAAACTAACAGCCTTATCTATATAAAAAAAATAACGAAAAAAAAATGTAACATATAAACAAACGACAGCCACTGAATTACAGGCTCCTGACTTGGGGCAGGCACATACATAAATAATGTGGCGGGGTTAAACATGTTAGCGGCATCCCAACCCTTCCCTAACCTAGGACAGTGGTATAACAGTACAACATAAGAACGAACAAAAGAATCAGTTGAAAAAGGCTCATCAGATGGACAAAAATAAAAGTGGACGTGGACGGGTTTTTATACATCCCGACACAAAAAGACACCATGAACAGATCTGAGTACTCGCAGTTATCTGACAGCTAGTTTAAAGCCACTAACAACTAATACAAAAATTATGCTTCCTAAACTAAACTGGTTGACTTTGCTTAACTCACGTAGCATGTAGCAATATATCAATTGCTTATAATATAAGGTCTTAGCAAATCATATTAAATTGACGCAGACATTAGCCATATTAACGAGCATTTTGATAATCCGACTGGGCTTGTAGGTGTTGTACAAAGTATGGACAATCATTTAAAAGTTCACATGTTGTCTTATAAAACATACTTCATAGTACACAAGCATTCAGCGCAATCACTAAACAGCTTGACAAATTATATAAATTATTATATTTGAGGTATCAATAACATTTAATATTATAAAACGTGTACGAGGTATACATACTGTAAATCAAAGTCATCGCGAATATTTTTGCTCTCGTTTTTATCAAACTGTTACAAATGTATTCAATACGAAAACTGGAGTCTAGTATGACATGTATTATAGGAAGAAAGAAAAACAATTATAGAAAACACTGAGAATGCGCAAGGAATATGGAAGAACATCATTGTTTGCCAATGGCGAATCAGTTAGGGCAAGTAGTTTCCATTATGATATGAATGGTATTGAACCTAATTGTGACGTGTTATTCAAATGTCGTCAGTTTGGAATCATTTTCACTCTATTTAGAATGTCTATTGTTGTCCATGGGGTTTCCGCTTAAGCTATAAAGCCTTATATGATTGAACAGACTAAAGAACGACAACCAAACGATTGTTAATACACTAAACATGTTACTCATATTACGGTATCCAATATAGACTTTAGTTTTGTGATAACAATACATGTTCATTGGATGCATCATCGGAAGGGCGTGTAATGATATGATATGTTGTTTTGTATATAAGAACTTGAAAATTATACCAATTAATGATTAATTGTCTATCATCTGTAAATGAAAATACAACTATATTCACAAAGACAATAAAGATCATTGAGGTATGTGTTTTATGATTTTAACTAGTATATCATATATATTTTTTAACGTATCCTGACAATGGATGAAAGTAACGTATCGATGTAAAAATAATGGAGTTTGATGCGGCTATCATACAAGTGAAACGTTTACCAAACTATAAAACCAGGTTAAATCCACCATTTATCTACATACGAAACTGCCTATACCAAGTTAGGAATATGACGGTTGTTATTCATTCGTGTGATGTGTTTGAGCTTTTGATTTTGCCATTTTATAAGGGACTGACCTTATTGGATTTTCTCGAAGTTCAGTACTTTTGTGGTTTTACTTTTTTCAGTACAAAAGAATCATCCTGACATTCATACATTTAACTTTTTAACAGTTGAATACTTAAATATGTAAACTTTGGGTTTTGATCTGAGCGTCACTGATGAGTCTAATGTAGACTAAACGCGCGTCTGGCGAATTGAATTATAATCCTGGTACCTTTGACAACTATTGATATGATAACACACATTTTTTTCAAAGAGAATTATTTCTTTTTTTTTTTTGTATTCTTGCACAGATACTACATTGTTCGATGAAGAGCAAGAAAGTTGGTATATATAAAGTACAGGGCCCCTTTTCACAAAAAAATCTTACGACTAAAATTGATCGTAAGTTATAATGAAATGTGTATTATTTACGAACAATTTTACTCTTCAGATTTTTTGGTGAAAAGAGCTGCCGTACCGTATGTCAACTAATTACCTAAGTTCTATTCATGTAATTTTTAATTTCAATTAACAGATATAAATCAAGAATGGTTATTTTATTTCCACTTTTTAATTGGGCAAACTGAAAAAAAAGGGATTTCGGATGGATATTTTTTTGTTATTGTTACCATTTGGAGTTACACGGATTAAAATCATAAAATAAAATTCTGTCCGATATAATTCGGATTAAAAAAATTCAACAGGGAAGTAATTGTAATTTTTTTTACAAGTATGTGATTGTCGTTTTCCTGAAGTTAAGGCTAGTTTGGAACTGATCTCTTCCGATTTGATAATCTAGCACTTGACACACATTTGTTGTTTAAATCATTTTTTAACGAAGTACAGGAATAAGGAAATCATTCTAATGCTAACAAAGGAGAAGGTTCACGAAGGCTTAAATTGGCACTGAATTTTTAATGTTTTTTTTAAAATCGGGCCAAATTATTACAAATTTCACGTAGAAATACTTGTGATAATACTTTTAAGACAAACAAAAAATTTCTAGCACTTTCCTTTACAATTTATGGAGCTATGACCCCATAAATAAATATAATTTGTATTGAAAGTTCAATTTTGGTACTTTTTTTCATATTTTTTAATTGATTTTGGCATAATTAACCTTGGCCGCCATCTACGATCCAAAAAGTTTTTATATTGATGAAATCTATATCAAAATTGGAATCTTTGGTAACAACACATTTTGGATCGTAGGTGGCCGCAAAGGTTTTTTTTTGTAAAGCTTTGAGGTTTACAAAATGCACAAAATCATCATATTTTGACAAAATGTCCAAAATAGGCTAACTTTGGAGAATATTATGTTCTCTTATGAAAAGAACTGATATATTTAGCATTTAGACTTTTGAAATACAACCATTTACGAACAAAATTGAGACCTTTGTGGTGTTTTATGATAAAGTTGATATTTTAGGCCATTTTGTGCCATTAGTGAACCTTGTCCTTTGTGGTTTCAAAAATGGTTGTAAAAGAGAGATTGTAGATACCAAAGGGACATTCAAACCTATAGGTGGAAAATAAACTGACAACGCCTTGGATAAAAAGCTAAACGACAAACAGACAAACACAAGTCCCCAAAACAGCAACATAGAAAACCAACCATATACTGAGCTTAATGAAACCAACTAAAATGGTGATGTTGTCAGGTGCTCTAGAATTGTAGCAGATCCTGCTCCATATGTGACATTCGTTATTTATGCTATCCGAACATATCTGAATCAGTTTGTAGGAACATATGTGAATCAGATTAGAAGAACATATGTGAATCAGATTATAAGAACATATGTGAATCAGATTATAAGAACATATGTGAATCAGATTATAAGAACATATGTGAATCAGATTATATGTGAATCAGATTATAAGGACATATGTGAATCAGATTAGAAGAACATATGTGAATCAGATTAGAAAAACATAATTATGTGAATCAGATTAGAAGAACATATATAATTGGATTAGAAGAACATATCTGAATCAGGCAATGAAAACATATTTGAATCAATTACAAACACAAAAAAACTTATCCTTTAGAAAGAAGTAAAATTAAAAGGCTGCTGATTAAAAAATTAAATTCGTCATTCCGGAGTACACCAGACGAAACACACGTGAGTTATTCTCGAAAAAAATTCAAATTTATACAAGTAGCTCTCATTTATCAATTGTTATTAAAACCAAAAACATAAAAGGTTTTATTTAATATTTTCAGGATGGCATTATATTTATCAAACGGAACTTATACGAGTTTGAGTGACATAGAATACGAAAGATTTCTGAACCAAGGGATTCCAGCTACAATATGCCTTAGTTTCTTGTGTATGATAGGAACAGTTGGAAATATACACATGATATTAATATTCAAGATATCGCCGGTCATGGCAAAATATTCAATTCGAGTTTTCATCATTTGGCTTTCTTTAACTGATCTAATAGCGTGTTTGTTTTGTATGCCATTAGTGATTTATAATATTCGATACAGCTACTCCACATCAACCAGTAGCTGCAAATTCTTCATTTTTTTTTTCACGTGGTAGCCTTGGCCTCAAGTGGATTTTGGACTACGATTGCGGTTGAAAGATATAGAATTATTGTTAAAAAAGAACCAATACTGTTTGTAAACTCTCAGAGGTCGAATAATGTCATATCTATTTTCCTGGTAGGAGTATCTATGGCATTTTCAATCCCACTCGTAATATTTTTCGGTCCCAACGAAATAAAAACAGTTATCCCTGGTCTCACCGGAAAGGACTGCACTGTTTTATCCCAGCATTTAAATATACATAATGCAGGAACTTATTACATCATTATACTTAGTTCTCTTTGTTCAGTTTTCGCCGTAGTATGTACCGTATCATACGCACGAATTCTGTGGGACATTTGTAATGGGATAAAAACTAGGAAATCATTAAGAGGAAAGTCAAATTCGTCTTTTAATTCCGCAACGCATATTAGATTTCGGAACGACAATTTTAACTCATCTATTCAAAATGAGGAGATACAAACAATTCACGTACCAGCCGAAATAGGTTACAGGACGAACGCATCGCATAATCTTAAAAACGCACTTCGACTTACAGTAGGTCTCATAATAGCAACCACAGTTTCGTATATAGCATACATGTTGTTTGTTTGCATAATGATGGTCAAAATGCTGAATCCTACGTTATATAAAACCACTGTCCAACCGGTAACAGCCGTCCTTCTGCGTGGATATTTTGGTAGCAATACGTCCAATGCTTTTGTATTTTGTCTTTTTGATAAAACTTTTCGACAAGAATGTTTGAAATTATATCGGAAAATATGTTCTTAAAAGATTTTCGACCGCTTGAAACTGTTGGAGTTTTCTAAATAAAACGAGTTATATCATACAGTGCATCAACATATTTGAAGAGCTGAGATAGTATTGCAAATATAATGCACACGCATAGTATTTGCATGTAAGGCTTTATCTTTTTTGCGCCAGTATATATAAAAAAAAGAAGATGTGGTAGGATTGCCAATGAGATAACTGTCCACAAGAGACCAAAACGACACAGACATTAACAACAATAGGTAACCGCACGGCCTTCAACAATGAACAAAGCCCATACCACATAGTCAGCTATATAAGGCCCCGATATGACAATGTAAAACAATTCAAACGAGAAAACTAACGGCCTTATTTATATAAAAAAACGACCGAATAACAAATATGTAACACATAAACATAAGAACCATTTATTAAAATGCATCATGATAATAAGTAAAACAAGTTGGGTAATCGTGAATGAGACAGTACAAGCAAATAACACAAGATGAGCAATTTCTGAACACCTCACCATCACACCCTTGAGAGCATCTAGTGGATGAGCCATTGTATCAAATTTGAATATGTTATAAATAGTCCGACAGACTATCAAATGGTATAAACATGAAAGAAATTGTACAATATATGTGTGTTCAGTACTTGATAAAGGGCTTTAGATATATATGTTGTGTTATGGAATACATGTTTGTTGTTTGTCTTTTTGTAGTTTTTTGTTTCTTGTCATGACCATGATGGCGTTGTCAGTTTGTCATTTACTCAAACGTTTGAATGTCCTCTATATATCTTCCGCATGTTTTTGGTAAATGATAGGTAACTGATGAAATGTTTAAGCTCAAATTCGTAGATACATATTGCATAGGTATGAATAATTCATTGGAAAAAAGGTACAGTACATGTAGGTTTAGCCCTGCTTAAAATCACTGAGTGATTGGTATCCAGCGTGATCTAGCTTTAACAGTTCAATGTCCTTTTGTTATAGTACAGGTGCGTTCAGCTATCATCAAATCTGTGACATCATAGAGGCTCCTGAATTAAGACAATCGCAAATATTCGGTTGTGGTCAAAAAGTTTTTTAAGATCTCAACCCCCAGGTGTTCACGCAAAAACAAACACATAGAAATATGCACAGTAAAACTTAGTTTAAAAGAAGTTCGGGTCCGACGTCAGAAAAGGTAACAAAAAATTCTTAAAAAAACCCAAACAAAGACAATAACGACAAATTAATGTAAAAAAACAAAACACACATCAATACGCAGAGTAAAACTCAGTTTAAAAGAAGTTCACGTTCGTTGTCAGAATAGGTAACAAAAAAAAAAGAAAAAGCAAAATGACAATGACACATAAATTAACAAAGGACTACAAGCAGTTACTGACATGCCAGCTCCAGACCTCAACAATATAAATAACAATAAAGAGAAACAAAAAAAAATACTACGCATAGGTCATGTAGGTAGGTATACATGAGTTAAAGGTACCAACCTTTTTGATACCATGTATAATGTCTTTGGATTTTCTAGACACTTCTGCAGATTTGACTAAATGATGTTAATCGTTTTTCAATTTCACCAAGAGTGATGCTGCCTATTTTCGTTAGGTTTACAGCATATTCACTACGAAAACAATTTCTTTTGGCGTGTTTCAAATCAACGGTTGAAATCGAAGGTTCAGAGGATACACGAATAGCTTATTGATATTATGTATCATGTGCAATATTGAGTGATAAATACATTAATGAGGTCGGCAGCTTTCTCGTTTGAATTGTTTTACATTGTCATTTTGAGGCATTTCATAGCTGACTATGCGGTTTGGACTTTGCTTAATGTTGAGGGCCGTACGGTGACATATAGTTGTTAATTTCTGTGATATGTTGGCCTCCTGTTGATAGTTGTCTCAATGACAATCATACCTCTTCCTTTTTTTTTTTTTTATATTAAACGAAATTCACCATAAACTTGTGTATCAACAAAAGTTTGGTCTTCTTTGTTAATTAGGGATTGCTCCTCTTCTTTTTTTGAGTTTATACCACATATTCGAAATCCTCTGATATTATCCATGTAGTGTCAGTAAATGTTTTGACCGCCGTTCTCTACTTTTCTTTTCATAATTGTATAACATAATTTTTAAAAGCCATATTTCAAAAAATCCCTTTTTTTTTCGTTGTTTTTGAAAGAAAAAAAGGTGCCAATACTAAATATATGAAATGCGTAAAGGGAAAATTTTCCCGCCAAATTTTCAACGACTGATAAATTAAATATAGCATTTGGACCCATAATCCGAGTCAGCACTTTAGTAACTCTATTTACATACTTGTATTTTTAAACGTCTTTGAACAGCTTATTATTTTGATTACAAGTTGAAAACATGCTATAGCAACGAAAACCATATTTACAACATGACAAATGATAAACAGCAGAGAACAATACATATAAATCATTACAAAAAAACAAATAACATTAAGTAACAATATGTGATCTGATTGACCAAGCAGATTGTATGTAGTTACACAATTTTGTAATATGTAAAACAGACTTTAATTTAAATAGATACTGTAATTGAGTAAGGTTTGGCCAAGAACAATAGAATTTTGGCAAACATAAAGGCCTAATTGATCTATAGGCAGGGCATACTAATAAAAACTAACGATTAATCAATTGGCTATGACTAAGAATTTAAATGTCAAAATGACAGCTCTGTTTTTTATTTTAAAAATGTATTCTTCGTATTTCTTTTATCAACAACAGAAGACGAGAACACATTTTTTTTAGTTTTTAGATTAAAGTTTTTTTCAAAGGATAGAGGAATGGAGGCTATATAGAGTTTTACGGACAGATACTTAATTACACATTTTTGTGGAGATCATAATATATGGTAAAATAAAATTACTATTTGATATACACAATGTTACAATAATACATGCAAGGACTTTTTTGACAATCAATTTATTTTAAACATTTTTTCTGAATGTACGGCACATTTTAAACTGGTCTTTTCAGATTGTGTTGCCACTCACTTTAATTCATTTATAGCTTACCCGAGGGAATCACCAACCCAGTAGTCAACACTGCGGTATTGACATGACCATCAATAATGTGGTCATTTTTATAAATTTCCTGTTCACAAAAGTTTGAAAAAACTAAGGATTTTCTTATATAAGGCATAGATTACCTTAGCCGTATTTGGCAAACTTTTTGGAATTTTGGGTCCTCAACGCTCTTTAACTTTGTACTTGTTTGGATTTACAAGTATGTTAATATGATCGTCACTGATGAGTCTTATGAAGCCGAAATGCGCGTATGGCGTACTTAATTATAATCCTGGTACCTTTGACAACTAATTATAAACGGGAAAATAATTTTATATCATTCGAATCACCGGACATGAATTGATAAAAATGCACTAGTTTAACGAAGAGCAGGAAAAACAATCGTCACTCAGTAAAAATGGTCATTGGATACATTTAAAAAAGGCGTGTAGTAATACGACAGATACAGCAGTTATATATTTCAATATTTTAAATTGAGAAAAATTAAGGGTAAAACAATTGACATACACATTACACAATTGTAAACATCCGGAAAAAAGACTTTGAAGATCTATTCAGGTACGTTTGTATACTTCATTTGTTTTTGTAGTTCTATAATTATATTAATAAACAAATAATTGAGCAGTAACAAATGAAGTTGTTGAATAAACTCATCATACATACCAGAATAGCTATATTTGACGCAAAACATTCTTATTGTTTACAAAGGACTCATAAGTGACGCTTGAATTAGAAAATTAAAAAAATATACCAAATAAAGTACAAAGAAGATCATAGATGATTGGAATTTTGATTAACTGAGCAAATACATAATATCAATGATATATATTACTGTGGTAAACAAATATTATAGTCGATGTGAGATTTGAAGTTATGATAGATTCAATTAACAAATCATTGTATGTGAATTATTACAAAGGTTTTACTTAAAATAATTTAGACGACGATGCCATTAATAACGAAATACGTGCTTATGTTGACCGCGATGTAGTCTGATATTTTGTTTTTCATTTACCATCCAAACAGATCTATGTTTAGTCCAAATAAAGTTTAAGGTGCAAAATCAATGTACATTCAACGGAGATCAGGGATGCAATCATAACCATAAGAGCTCATTAGAAACCCTGTATGTTCGATTGAACTTGTTGTGGAATGTTTCGTCATTGTTTTTTTTATATTGCGTTACCATTTTGTTTTCGATTTGTTAGTTCTAAAGTCTAATTGGTATTGTAAGCCTCTTTTATATACTATTATCAAAATCAGGGCTAACTTTAGTTTAAAATGAAACAAATATCATTGAATATTAGTATGCACGAAAAAGAGAAAACATTTATATTTTTTTAAAACAAACATAATTTATAACAACATGGATTAAAATCGAAAAATATAATATTTACGTTCTATATAATACAGAATAAAAACCAAATACTTTAAAAGAAAGTAACAGTACGTTTTTTTTGTCACAAGTTGTTGTAGTTTAAATCTGATTTGAAATTGTTCATTTTCAATTTTCATTGTCATGCACTTGATATGCATCTGAAAATAGGGAAGCATTGTGTTATGCTGGAAACTACCGGACATAATGTGGGCAACATGTCTTTTTTAAACGAAGTACAAGGAAATCATTTATCAATACATTTTGGTTGATTCATTGTGTTATTTTTCCAAGTACCGACATTGTTATATCGAATATATCTAAATAAATTGTCGTTTTATGTCTGCTTATTAAATACATCGTGATGAAAAATTAATCATATGGGTTTTATGTAGTGTGGTAACCTCTGGATTTGAAACAGATATGTGAAAATAGTTTTACATAAAAAAATAACTATAAACACACAGAAAACAGAAATAGGAAGAATCATTCAGGTATGTATAAAATGGGTCATAAGAATACTTATTCTATATAACGTATTACAAATATTCGAACGGTAACAAACAATTATTGAAAAAGTAAGCAAATACTTGATAAAAAGTAAAACCACAAAAATTCAAAATGTAAAGTCCGTAATCAAATGTCAAAATCGAATTGATAACAATTGTCATATTCCTGACTTGGTTTATGCATTTTCTTATATAAAAACAGATGGTTAAACCTAGTCGCTTGTGTTCATCATTAGTAAGCAAACATAATATGATAAGGTAGATTTGAAGTTATATCCAATCCAACCAGATATGCTCTTCATAAGACTATTTAGGTTTACCTAAATTATATTAAATCGACGGGCACAAGAAATCGAGTCGAAATTTCATATTTTTCTTAGTATTTAGTTGTTCATCTCGATGTATGACATGTATTGTTTATCATTAAAAGATGTGATATGACTGCCATTGAAACAATTCGCCATCAAAAACAAAATGATTCTTCAACAGGTACACAGCCAATTTTTCATAGGTACTATGTTTGTACTTAAAATCTGAAGTACTGAAAATTTATTTTGATATTAACTACTATTTCATTACTTTAAAATTATTCTACTATTTACGTACCTGTTATATACAGAACTTTATTTGTACTTGAAATTTCGGTACAGAAATAATACCAAAAGCGATCACAATATGCCATGCTTGAAAATCATAATTTTCAGAGATTTGAAATAGACATACTATCAAAATGCTGAAAATGTAACTTTGTAACCAAAAATATGTAGTACTTAAATTTTCAAGTACAACTCAAGTACTGTAAAATACCGGTACCTAAATATTACAATAATTTTAGAGTAACAAAATAGAACTGAATATAAGAAGTAGATTTCCAGTACTAATGATTTTTGGTACTGACAAAGTACCTATGCAAAAGTAGCTGTGTATAAAAATTAAAATCACAAAAATACTGAACTTAGAGGAAAATCTAATCGGAGGTCCATTATCACATGGCAAAATCATATTACAAAACACATAAAAACGAATGGACAAGAACTGTATTATTCCTGACTTGGTACAGGCATTTTCAAATGTAGAAAATGGTGGATTAGGACTGGTTTTATAGCGCTTACCATCTTACCGACTGTTTAACTACTACCAAAGAATCTGATTTGATTACATATATACAACTATAGACAGAAAACTGTGTAAATTCTGGATACAACAGGTCATCCTTGATCAGCTTTGAGTAGAACAGTTTTCAACAATAGTTTTTCTTATGTACACTTTGGTAAACACAGATATTTCAAAAACATATATATACATATGTGTTTTACGCTAGTAATATTTTGGTCCTTAAGAGCTTGCTGTTCGATGTGAGTCACGATTATGAGTTAAAGGCTGTACTTTGACAATTATATATTTTTATAATTACTAATTTTTGAGACTTTGTAACTTGAATGAAGAGTTGTCGCAATGGTTGGCACTTTAATATACCTCATTTCTCAGTTGTATTTTACATATTTTGGATAAAAATCATAAAAAGTCATACATTCATCCAAGGTATATAAAATAAAACAAAATGAAACATTTTTATAACGTTTTCATTTTATCATTTTTAGAATGGCATACAATTTCACAAACGGAACTCATACAAGTTTGAGGGAAATAGAATACCAACAATTTATGGATAAAGATATCCCAGCTACACTATTCCTTATATTTCTGTCAGTTATAGGTACAATTGGAAATATACACACGATATTAGTGTATATGTTATCACCGATTATGGCAAAACATTCCGTTCGAGTATTTATCATTTGGCTTGCTGTTAACGATCTGACAGCATGTGTAGTTTGTATGCCGTTCGAAATTTTCGATATTCGATATGATTACACATTTTCATCTGACGGTGCTTGCAAATTCTTCAAATTCCTAAATCACGTTGTTACAGGAGCTTCCTGCATATTATTGACTTCAATTGCCATTGAGAGATATAGAATATTTATCAAAAATTTGCCGGTGCTTATAACAAATATACAAAAGTCAAATGTCATATCTTCTGTTCTTGTTGGATTGTCCATGATATTATCAATCCCAGTTCTAATATATTATGGTCTAAACAAAAAAGAAACAAACTATGTTGGTCTAATAGGCAAAGAATGTAGATTTTTGTTAAAGTATGAAAAGTTGAAATATCTAGGTAGCTATTACAGTATAGTATTATGCATTGGTTTGGTTTGCGTTGTAATGTGCATAGTTTCATATGGAAGAATACTGCATGCAATTTGTACTCGAAAAGAATGGAGAAAATCAATAAGGAAGAAACCAGTTTCGTCTGTCATTTCTACTTCAGATATAAGATCAGAGACCACTCGAGTAACATCAACTTTTCACAATGAAGCGTTAGAGTTAAATAAACTGCAAACTGGATCATGTGACAAGACAAACAAAAAGCGTACTCGTTCATCACACAATCTTGGAAATGCGATTCGACTAACCATAAGTCTCATGATAGCAACCGGTGTGTCCTACATAGGAAATATGTTGTATGTTTTCACGAAAATGGTCCAAATTTTGAATCATACGATGTACCAAAACCATATCCTACCAATATCCGATATCATAGGGCGCGGATATTTTGTTAACAACGCATCTAATCCTATCGTGTTTTGTCTTTTGGATAGAACTTTTCGACAGGAATGTATGAAATTGTATGGTAAAATATTTTGTAAGAAAGCTGTGTCAATTGAATAAAACTGACCGAATCTCTCATTAATGCTAATTGAAAAGGCTTGTGGAATTATATGCATACAACTACTGTTTTGCAGGATCGCGAAAAAGATACACTACATAACCAGATAGACATTTGTTTCCATGAACTTGAATATATGCCAATTTTATCATAATTACAGTATTTATATCGTGCAGTTATAGATAAAGTTAAACTCGAGGAAGTAGTACAACCAGCATGTGTTTGCTCAATTCGAGATATGAAGTTTAGTTCGTATCTGATACGGCTTACAATCACAACTGTTGTATAAGATATTCTGATCTTTGATGAACTGTTTCAAACCAGAATGTTTAAAATATAAGACCACATTTCATTGTTACATTTCTAATTACAAGGAAGGTGATTTGAAACAATACTAATTTGCATGTGTATGTTAAATGTATATGAAAAATATCAAACTCTAAGTTTATTAAAAAAGATATGCGTATGATCTCTTGATTTTGACATTTTATAAGGGATGTTCCGTTTTGAATTTCCTTTGAAGTTCAGTATTAATTTTATTTTACTGTTTGGTAACTTAGTTTTGTGTATTCAGGATGGTTGTGTTCATAACTAATTGTCCATCTGAATTGTCCGTCAAATGTGTTTTGTTAACTCTATAGAATAAAAATACATTGTTGAAGGCCGTACGTTGACCTAGTGTTAATGTCTGTGTCATTTTGGTCCTTTGTGGACAGTTGTCTCATTGACAATCATACCACATCTTCTTTTTTAGTATTTTAATATATGTTTTTTAATATTGTCTCGAAATGTAAATTATATTTGCACAAGGCTTTGAAACAGGTAGAAAAAAGTAAAATCAACAAAAATACTGAACTCCGAGGAAAATTCAAAAAGGAAAATCCAAAATCAAAAGGCAAAATCAAAAGTCCAAACACATCAAACGAATGGATAACAACTGTCATATTTCTGACTTGGTACAGGCATTTTCTAATGAGGAAAATGGTGGATTGAACCTGGTTTTATAGCTAGCTAAACCTCTCACTTGTATGACAGTCGCATCAAGCGAAGCTTTACAGATCATTTTAGCTTGTTTTGAGCATAGTACAAATACAATGTATGTTTCGAGACTAAGTATGCTTTATATAATCTAAGTCCTTTAACTGTTTCAAATAAGATATTTATTGTAAATAAGTACTGATTTTTAATTTTGAGCGAACGACGTAAAAATTCCTTGAATCTGTCCTGTTAAATGACGCCATGAAAACTTAAAAACCAGGATTATAATTTAGAACGCCAGACGCGCGTTTCGTCTACATGAAACTCATCAGTGACGCTCATATCAAAATATTATTAAGCCAAACAAGTACAAAGTTGAAGAACATTGAGGATCCCATAAACAATACGATTTATGTGAGCGACTGTATGTTGAAAAGGATTATACGGTCAATGTAATGTGACTGAGAAAATAACACAGCTGCATCATATCTAATCATAATCAGGAAGTTTGAACCGGTTCACATTTTGTCATGTCGTTGACTTCTTGTTTTTGGCTTACTTAACAGTAAGTGATTTTCCCATTGTTGAAGACCGTACACGGACCCCTAGTTGCTTACATCCAAGTGATTAGATATCTTGTAGATTGTTGTATCATTGGCAAGCATGTGGCATCTTCTTATTTTAAACCTGCCAAGAAACACTGTTCAATGTTGCGGGTTGTACTTTTGGATACAGATAGGTGAATTCATCTAAGATACCAGGATTAAAAATTTGGTCGCCAGAAACACGTTTTGTCATCAAAATTACTCACCAGGAGCGCTCTTACCAAAAACGTATAAGAATTGTCCAGCAACATAAAATACTTCATATTGCACAGTATATAAACTTTATGTGAAGTATAAGATCGCTGAAAATTAAATCTTTGAATAATGCCGTTAATATTGTAGTAGTCTCTCCACTTGAAATAACAATGACCATTGATACAAATAAATAAACATAGATACCAGTACTAAATTTAGTATATACAACAGACGCGCGTTTCGTCTACAAAATACTCATCAGTGACGCTCGAATCCAAAAAAGTCAAAAATGCCAAATAAAGTACGAAATTGAAGAGCATTGAAGACCAACATTCCTAAAAGTTTTGCCAAATACAGCTATTAAAGGTAATCTATGCCTGATGTAGACAAGCCATAGTTTTTCAAAAAAATAAAATATTTGTAAACAGTAAATTTATAAATATGACCAGTGAACACAGGAAATATGATAAATTTCTAGCGTCAAATTATATCTTTAAAATAAATCTCACCCGTGTCATCATGGTTTATCTATAAATGACCTATGTCTGATTGAAAGATTGCACTGTGCGACGACTTAAATCATACTTATTTTTCCTTGATATTGATCAATATTTTCAACATATAATCATTGACGACTATAACATGTATGTGAAAAGACAAATGTTATATCCGAATGTATCAACCGTCACAATGAACTAAGCTCCATACTTCGATAGAAATCAAATGTTTTAAATTGAATTCAAATGTGTCTGTAAGTGTAGACTTATATAAAAGTAATTATTAGAAAAAAAAGTTCATTTCAAAGTAATGAATACATATTTTTCAATCTTTCAGACCTACTTTTTATGTTAAAGCAATCACCCAACTTTTTGAAATAGGAGAACATGAACTTACAGTGACAACAAAGTTAATACACATATATTGCAAACAAGTTGCTTTTCTTTATTCTCATGCTCAAAAACAATGTCAGTAACAGTGCTTGTTTTCAAAATTTATACTATACAAGTTTTATCTTTTTAAATTTATACAGAGGTTTTTGATAGATGCATGAAAGAAGCTACAATTTCCATGCAATGCAATGTATATAAAAGCGTTTTTTTATACTAGCATACCAAGCAATGCCATGCTGTATAAAACATTGAGTGTTTATCTGTCATGTTTTATTATTATTGCCTGTTTAAAAATGTATGATATCTAAATAACTACAAAAGCATTTTAAACCAAAATATGCGAAATGGCGTACTGAGTAGTTAATAATTGCAAGACATAAAAAAGGTTACGTTTTGCATTCAATGTCAATGATCATTACACATGTTTCAATTCATAATTAAGCGAGTTCGCTTCACAATTTCAAAATAACAAACCTTCCATACCATTAGTATATATTGACAGCTGATTAATAAAGGAACAAAAATAGCAACAAAAAAGAAGTATAGGTTATAGTGCTTGTTTTCAAGATATTAGCCATTGAAATTTTGGCGGAAAATGTTCTCTCTTGATTTTCATAGCCTTATCATTAACAACAAGTTAAGTTCCTCAAACTATTAAAATCAACAAAGATTTTATAAGACTTTTACAGATGGCTTAAAATTATAAACGATAAAATTTAATATAAGAAAAATGGGGGTCAACGGGCAATTTTTGTAATGTACAATCTATTATTTATATGCTTATATCGCCCAAAAATTATGTATGGCTGTAGTATGATCAAATGCCAAACCGCATATTAATTTGAAACATATTCATTCTTTGTGTTATGCTTCACGTTGCACTTTGTAAATACAGCTGTTTCATAAAAAAACTTCTCTTTCGGGGATAATTAAAATATTATATTAAATAAATTGAAAAACAAACATAACCAATTTGATATAAACTATAAAACAAAACAAATATTTTCATAATGTACTTTCTAGCAAATATGTTTCTGCAATTTACCTGCAGATAATTGTCTCGTTTTTATTTTTAGGGATTAAACCACCAGTTATTTTCCCCTATTAATGTTTGGAAATTTTGCATTTTTCAAATTATGGTGCGAAATTTATCTTGGATTTAAATGAAGAAATACTTGGAAAGAGTAAAGTTTTATTTTCAAGTACCATACACTAAATTTTATTAAACATTTCATTGCATATCACTGGAAGTTAATCAACCAAATGTTCAATATTTTTGTCATGTGTACAAGCTTAAGTAACCATCTAAATATTCTTTAGAAACACAAAACAGAGGCTAAACTCTATTGATCTTACAGCTTGTTTTTTTTGGTATGCCTTTTGCGAATTTTGTTATGCGATACAGCTACACATTTTCATCAGTTGGTGCTTGCAAATTCTTTAAATTTCTGAATCACATTAGTACAGGGGCTTCAACTTTTTTATTGACTGAAATTGCTATTGAAAGATATAAGATGGTTGTTTAAAAAAACCCAGCTCCAATACTTATTACAATTCATAAAGGTCGAATGCTATATCTGCTGTTTTGCTAGTATTGGTCTTTGTATAATCAATTCCAGCCGTAGTATTTTATGGTCTGAATGAAAATAAAACGAAGATTTTAGGCCTTTCCGGCAAGGAATGCAGACTTTTTTTTAGAATATCAAAATATACGTAATGCAGGAGTTTATTACAGTATATTAGTAATGTTAGGTTAAGCATGATCTGTCCGTGTGCATAGTTTCATAGGGAAAAATACTGCATGAAATTTGTACTCGGAAAGATTTGAGGGAATCTTTAAGAACGAAACCAGGCTCGTCATCTCATATACCGTCGGAAATGAATTCTAGAACCACCCAAGTTATATCTACTGTTCCAAATAGGGAGGGGAAAAAAAGTACACAGAGAACTTTCTTACAGTGAAAAGAAAAAGTCTAATAGTTCAACACACAATGTTGGGAATGCGATTCGATTAACAAAAGCCTGATGATAGCAACGGTCATTTCCTGTAAATGATATATGTTATATGTTTTTACATTAATGGTCATGATGCTAAATCCTAAGATGTATCAACATTTTGTCCGACCAGTATCCAACATTCTAGTGCGCGGAAATTTTGTCAACAATGCAGCCAATCCTATCGTATTCTGTTTTTTGGATAGCAGTTTTCGACAGGAATGCTTAAAATTGTATGGAAAAATATTTTCAAAGAAAAATATTTCGCCGGAATAACACTGATTTAACTTTCTTTCAAACACAACTTAATAAAACGTGTATAAATACTTTTTTTAATGAGAGAATGGCGAAAAGGGTATAATATCTTCAAAATTGCGTTTGTGCGTCTCTCGTTGCTTGAACTTTGATGTATGCCAATTGGTATTGCATGATAAATATTCACATCTTACAGCTACGAATAAAACAAAATGTGAGGAAGAAAGCACAATCAAACAATACAAGCTGACTAAATAGAAATTGACTGAAGATTAGCTCAATAAACATGCCTTTTAAAGGTTGACAATCAAATAATAATTACTTGTAAGTTGTTCGAGGGAGTCTGCTGTTTGGGTACCAGTGTCAAATCAGAATGCATGGAATATGTAGCACCCCTACTGACCGATTTGTTTTTGTACTCAAACAGAATTCATTCAGAACCTTCTAAAAGACATAAAGAAAAAGCTACTTGCAAAATTCTTTAATTACTATCCGATATATTGATGATGTTCTATCATTGAATAACCCTTATTTCAGCCAATACTTACATCTCATATATCTCAGTGAACTTGCAATTAAGAATACTACTAATACTATAAGGAATGCTTCATGGGTAACTATATCAAATCAGAATGCATGAAATATGTAGTATTATTGTAACATATATAAGTAAAGGGAAAGCGTTTTGAGTTTTTAGATTGATCGTCCTTCGCATAGACAAGTTATATGCATTGCAAAATCACAGAGATCCATATTCAAAATCTCAAGATTTAATTTTACAATGTTTGCAGGAGCCTGATAATTCAATCTTAAAGATCGTTGCTTTATGCATTTATGTATTGCAAAAACGGAGGGTGTGAATGCGGTGTACATAGTGTACAGTACTAAATATATTTAGTTTTTGCTGTTATCATTTTAATTTATGATTTCGTCAGTTTTCTAAATTTTTGCGACCAAATATGTGGACAAAACGTTATCCTACAATTCCTTGTTTTATTTCAACTCAATCTTAGCATTGCGCTGTACTCTACTTGGGAAGACAAAGCAAAGTTACCAGGCTTATAATTGTGTACGCCAAATTCGAGGTTTGTCTACATAATAGTTAAATGTGAAGCTCGAATTTAACAGTTGGATGCAAAATCAAAAGAATTGCAATAAAATAACGGACAATTCCGATGCCGAGACTATGCAGGCATTAATTTTTATGTAGATTAGAGCATGCAAGCAAATTAAGGTAATTTGAAACTTTACTTTGATAAACTTGAAAAATATACTGTATATGTGTTAAGAGGTCACGCTCACAATAAGCATTTAAGGTAGTAAGTATCTATTCAGAAAATTGAGACGACATTCATATTATCTTGAGTTCCAGATACACCCTGCAATAAATAAAAATTACTACTTTTGAAATGGCAAATACATAGAATCGAAATATATAAATCCAAATGTTGTTTATTCGGCTTGTGTTTCATCATTACAAAAACATTAAGATTTTGCGTTTTTCGTTTTAAAGTAAAAAAAAACTAAGAAAACCAACCATTGTGATTTTTTTATGTTTGTTTGTTATCACGCAAAGCAAAATACGAATGGACACAAATGTGCACGGACTTTTGACGGACAGTTGTTAACTCAGTTTGTAGAAATGTTGTTTGTTACCGTTTGAGTTGACGCTTGATTACCTGGATTACAAATCTAAAATAAAAAATTCTATTCATATACAAAAACAAACAAACCAGACATTTTAATAGAGAACTCAAGGTTTTTTTTTGCGAATATGAGCCTGATATTTTCTTAAGATAAGGCATATTTCGATCTGTTGTTTAACGATTTTTATGCCATGTACTTTGAATTGCAGAAGCATTTGCTTTCTTTAAAAATTTCACAAACGAAGTTGTCAAAACACCATTTTAACAGAGGACAGGAACAAGGAAAACATGTTAACAATATGTTTCGGTCAATGACTCGATTATCTTGTGTTATCAAATACTTACTGAGTTATCTAAAAAATAAATCTAAAAAAATTATCATTATGATTGGGTTTTAGAATATAACGTGATCCCACATTAACCACCTTGATAGCGATAAGGTACCGTGATTGCGTCTAAGCACAAGGAGAGGGGGACTTATATTTGATAAAAAACTTTTAAACAGGTACTTGCTGATAGTGCATCAAACATTTGTTTTGTCAAAAGAAAACTAATAATTTACTCAACGATATCTGGTATCTTATCATGAAATTTCATTTCATAATAAAACAGTTTTTCTGAAATTTCTCCAAGTACAGAAATATAAAGATATACATTGATCAGTCAATTATTCATGCATTACGTCTTTTAATACCATCAATTGGATCTATGCTGAATAGAGAAATGTTTAACAGGGCTAAAAACAAAATCGACCTGCATAAGCCTCTTAATAACAACCACTGGTTCCTACATTGGATATTTGGAGTTTGTTTTCACCATAGTTCTAGGTTGAACTATCTTTGTATGGATTTGAATAGAAAACATTTTTTTCTGATATAATTAATCGAACAACAACATAAACTGTAACATGTGTAATAAGGAGGCTTATACCTATACAGTTTGATTGCTACTCTGTGCATTACATGTTCTGAATCTACAGCATATTTTGAATATTTCTTTTTAAATTCAATTTACCCTGCACTTCAAAATAAAGTTCATTGCGTTGAAAATGCGGAAATATTACAATCTTTTAAATCACCGGACAAAAGTGAAAAAGGAAAAAGCATCAGGGAAAACAATTAACACTATGCAACAATATCAATTTCAATTGGATACATCATTGTAAAGGCGTGTATTATCTTGATTAATAAAGCAGTTATATAGTTCACTATTCACTTGAAAATCAGAAAAAAGGTAAAGTTTCTGTCATATGTAGCAGTATATACAACTGTAAGCATACAGAAAAAGAGACTTATAAAGATCAATTGAGGTATGTTTGTAATGCTAAATTATATTTTGTTGTCCCTTAATATAAATTACAAATGATCGAATAGTAGCAAATTTGATCGAATAACTGAGCCTATAAATAATAATACATCTTTATCTTCAACTAAAGTAAAAAAAACACATTATATTTGTTGAGATAATACATTTAAATTATCTTTCTTTTCGCAGCTTATGACAACATTTTTTCTCAAAATGATCGAGACGAGGTGTGCCAGTTAATGTTGCTTGGCAGGAATATTAGTTTTACACACATGTATACCTTTCCGGGTCTAATGTTTTGTTTATCATTTACCACAAAATTAAGGTTTGTTTCTCCTGATAGAAAGTACAGGATACTTAATCAATTGTACTTACAATAAGGTGTACCATAGTAAACTTTATGGAACACAGGCGTTTACGATGAGTGTTGATAAAAATCGTGTTGCGCAATCTCTATTTTTCTGTATAGTGTTTAATGAACTTATCGTCTTTTTGTCGTTTTTTAAATTTTTTGCTATGGCGTTGTCAGTTTGTTTTCGACTTTTGAGTTTGAAATGTCACCTTGGTGTCCGCTTTTTTATATATCAAAGCCATAAATACTTTAAGTTTAAAAAACTTGATAATTTCTCATCTAATAAAACGTAAAACTATACAGGAAAAAGACACACCAGTCTTATAATTTCAATTTGCAGATACAACTCTGCAAAGAATTACACAACTCGTTGATTTCAAATTGAGTTTCTGTCTTCATGTTTTGGTTTTTCAAAACAAAACACGAATGGTCGCAAATGTAGTCGGACTTCGGACAAACACCCTTTACACATTTTGTAGAAATGTTGAATGTGACCATATTTAGTTGATGTATCATAACATGGATTCAAATAATATAAAACCGAGATATTCTGATAAAAAGTTAATATATTGAATATTTTGTAAGGTATAATTTTTTTCCTATATCATTTTCAGAATGACATCAAATTTTGCAAACGGAACTTCTATTAGATTGAGTGAAATTGAATACCAAGTATTTCTAGACAGAGGGATTCCTGCTACAATATTCCTGCTTTTCTTGACAGTCGTTGGAACAATTGGCAATATTATGGTGGCCGGTTAAGGCCATTTCGCGTTTTCGCGTTTTCGCGTTTTCGCCCATCATATTATATAGGGCGAAAACGCGAAAACGCGAAATCGCGAAGTCGAAAACGCGAAAACGCGAAGTCGAAAACGCGAAAACGCGAAGTCGAAAACGCGAAAACGCGAAGTCGAAAACGCGAAAACGCGAAATATTTGTTCTTTCCGATTTCGCGTTTTCGACTTCGCGTTTTCGCGTTTTCGACTTCGCGTTTTCGCGTTTTCGCGTTTTCGACTTCGCGATTTCGCGTTTTCGCCTTTTCGCGTTTTCGCGTTTTCGCGTTTTCGCGTTTTCGCGATTTCGCGTTTTCGCGTTTTCGCGATTTCGCGATTTCGCGATTTCGCCTTTTCGCGTTTTCGCGATTTCGCGTTTTCGCGATTTCGCGTTTTCGCCTTTTCGCCTTTTTGTCTCGGTACCATAAAACAAAATCTTAGATATCAATTCGTGGATTATAATCCAAACCCGAAAGTTGAATTATCGATTTTATATATATCTATGGGGGTTGTTGTTGTTTGTTCATGCAGGTCATATGGTCTTATTAAGGAAGGCAGTAAAGATCGTAAATTATTTTGTAAATTAGGCCGTTAGCTCGTTTGAACTGTTTCATTTTTTTGTCGGGGCATTCAATGTTCAAAGCCACACAGTGTCCTTTGATCACTTTCTATTTTAAACATATTTTATTTGATCAAGTTCAAATTGGATAAGACACAAGTCAAACAGATTTATGAAGTCTTCTCCATTTAACATTTTTAGCAATATAATACAAAATGTATGTATGAGCATTCATGTATAGAATGGTATATCTATAAGTATATATTGATTTATGTCAAAAGACAGAGAAGAGCAGATAGAAAAAAAGAAAAAAAAGAAAAAAATATATAAAAATAAATAAATGAATAATTAGAAAACTAAAACACAAAAAATAAAAATACAAATTAAACAAACGAGAAAAAAGGATAGACTGTCACGTAAATGAAGATGTGTGTGCGATCATGGTTTGCTATCTAGAAAATTAGAAATCTTTCCGAACTTTTAATATACTGGAAGACATTTTTTAAATTAGTTTGGTTTTTATCTAGAGAAAGAAGACAACTACCCGAGGTTGGCAGTTCTTAGTTAATTTTACAGCCAGCGCAGACTTTCAAATATATCATTTTGTATTTCTGAATATAATATAAATTTAAAAAAGAAATGATAGAAATCTTCACGATTAACACCACACAGGCAAAAAGGGTCAGGGATGATATTGACCCTATATAGATCATAGTTTAAGGATGATGCAAAAACATCGAAGTTGGGTTAGAATAATATTAAGTTTTCGAATTTCTAACTCAAATTTCTTCGGTAGAAATATGTTACTCTGAGGATAAAGTTTTTTTAGTTCAGTTTTAAAATTATTTATTGATTCCGCATCACGAGTTGAATCATCAAGATTATTCCAAAGACGTATGGTTGATGGAATAAATGAATCATTAGTCTGCAGAATGGTATAATGATGTTCATCACTTTCTGCTACATGAGTTAATTAACTCCAGTGGATATTTGTATCAGTTTATTGCAGACGGGGTCTCTTTGCAGATCTTGTACAGCTCAAACTGATCTAGATAAAAACCAAACTAATTTAAAAAATGTCTTCCAGTATATTAAAAGTTCGGAAAGATTTCTAATTTTCTAGATAGCAAACCATGATCGCACACACATCTTCATTTACGTGACAGTCTATCCTTTTTTCTCGTTTGTTTAATTTGTATTTTTATTTTTTGTGTTTTAGTTTTCTAATTATTCATTTATTTATTTTTATATATTTTTTTCTTTTTTTTCTTTTTTTCTATCTGCTCTTCTCTGTCTTTTGACATAAATCAATATATACTTATAGATATACCATTCTATACATGAATGCTCATACATACATTTTGTATTATATTGCTAAAAATGTTAAATGGAGAAGACTTCATAAATCTGTTTGACTTGTGTCTTATCCAATTTGAACTTGATCAAATAAAATATGTTTAAAATAGAAAGTGATCAAAGGACACTGTGTGGCTTTGAACATTGAATGCCCCGACAAAAAAAATGAAACAGTTCAAACGAGCTAACGGCCTAATTTACAAAATAATTTACGATTTTTACTGCCTTCCTTAATAAGACCATATGACCTGCATGAACAAACAACAACAACCCCCATAGATATATATAAAATCGATAATTCAACTTTCGGGTTTGGATTATAATCCACGAATTGATATCTAAGATTTTGTTTTATGGTACCGAGACAAAAAGGCGAAAAGTCGAAAACGCGAAATCGCGAAAACGCGAAAAGGCGAAATCGCGAAATCGCGAAAACGCGAAAACGCGAAATCGCGAAAACGCGAAAACGCGAAATCGCGAAAACGCGAAAAGGCGAAAACGCGAAATCGCGAAGTCGAAAACGCGAAAACGCGAAAACGCGAAGTCGAAAACGCGAAAACGCGAAGTCGAAAACGCGAAATCGGAAAGAAAAAATATTTCGCGTTTTCGCGTTTTCGACTTCGCGTTTTCGCGTTTTCGACTTCGCGTTTTCGCGTTTTCGACTTCGCGTTTTCGCGTTTTCGACTTCGCGATTTCGCGTTTTCGCGTTTTCGCCCTATATAATATGATGGGCGAAAACGCGAAAACGCGAAAACGCGAAATGGCCTTAACCGGCCACCATACAATATACACATACTTTTGGTGTATATTTTATCACCGGTCATGGCCAAATATTCCGTTCGAGTATTTATCATTTGGCTTGCCTCTATCGATTTAACAGCATGTTTGTTTGGTATGCCTTTTGAGATGATTGATATTAGATACGACTACACATTTTCATCTGTTGGTGCTTGTAAATTCTTTAGATTTCTAAATCACATTTTAACAGTGGCCTCCTGCTGTTTATTGACGACAATTGCTATAGAAAGACATAAGATAATTGTCAAAAACTTGCCTGTACTATTTGCTAATTCAAAAAGGTCAAATGTCATATCTGCAAGTCTGGTAGGATTAGGCACGATATTTGCAATTCCTGCAGTTATATTTCAAGGTCTAAATGAAAAAGAAACAGATAAGTTTGGCCTAACGGGTAAGGATTGCAGCTTGTTATCGGAATATCAAAATGTTCATTCTGCAGGAGTTTATTACAGTATAATAGTTGTAATAGGTTCAGTTAACACTGTCATGTGTATCGTTTTATATGGAAGAATACTGCGTAAAATTTGTACCAGAAAAGAATGGAGGAAATCATTAGGAAAAAATAAAACAGTTCCGTCTTTGAATATAACTTTGGAAATAAGTTCGGGAACCACCCAGATAACCTGTCAAAATGGGGAGGAAAAAATAGATGAATTACACACTAGAATGGCTAACAGTGAAAAGAAAAAGGTTACTCGTTCAACACACAATCTTGAGAATGCGATTCGACTAACAATAAGCCTCATGATAGCAACCGCTATTTCCTACATAGGATATATGGTGCATAATTTTACTTTCATGGTAATTATGCTCAATCCAAAAATGTATCAAAATATTGGCCGACCAGCATCCAACATTCTAGTGCGCGGATATTTTGTCAACAATGCAGCCAATCCTATCGTATTTTGTCTTTTGGATAGCACTTTTAGACAGGAATGCTTAAAATTGTATGGAAACTAATTTTTTAAGAAACATATCTCGCCAGCATAAAACTGATTCAACTTTCCTTCAAACACAATTAAAAAAGTGTTTATATACATTTTGTTATAAGAGAATCTAGAAAAGGGTACGCTTTTTTTCTAACATGGCATATGTGTGCTTCTCATTGCTTGTATTGTTTTTTTTACCGATAGTTTGTATTGCATATTAAAGGGGTACTAGCTACGAGATTTATGAAAAAAAAAGTATATGTTTTTTTGGCTAAATCAGTAATGAAATACAAATAGTGAAATAATAATTCCTGTTTAGTAGACAATAAGGTTCAATTTTGTCAAAATAAGCAGAAAAAGATTATTGCTTGCAAGTGAATAGTTCGACCTCATAGAATCCGTATTCATGTGAACTTTGATTTAACCCATTAGCTTGAGATGGATAATACGTGAATTGAATGTGTAAAGTTATTTAAAGGAAGAGAATGTCAACATTGAAAGTGAAACAAAACTTAATAATTTGATTGACTAGTTCGATCCACAAATACACATTCTAATACAGAAAAAAATCGATGATAAACATTTATTTTTTATCTGTACTATGAAATAAAATAGACCTATAATAATTCAACAGAGCGTGTTTGCTTATTCTATTTATATCTATATTTATGTTTACATCGTTTATATGGTCATCGGATGACTATAGAGGTCAACTCGATAAATAATCAGATGGCATCTAGACCAAAATACACACAAAACGATTTTCATGGCTATGCCTTGTTTTAACAATGTTTGATGACTAAGTTTGACAACTTAAGGTTACTGCATGCCTTTAAAGGTTGGCAATCACATATGTTGTTCAAATAGTCTGCTGTTGTTTTTTTTATTTGGTCGGGTTGTTGTCTCTTTGACACATTCCCCATTTCCATTCTCAATTTTATGCTGTATTCAATTGGTAACTGTATCAAATTATATATATCTAGATGGTTTTGAGTTAATACTGACATGTATATCCCGTGTTTGAAAAGTTCACATTATATGTGTTTGTTGAAATGTTAAAGTGACAAGTGAATTCGAAGTGCTTCCTGGGATCGTTTTCTAACATATTTTTGTTTCGGGCTGCATGATCTCAGGAGACAAGAATTGTGTTTGACCTGTTAAGCGAAAACATGTCAACAGACAATTAAATTTTTATAATATGTTTATATAAGAATAACGTGATTAGGCGTATTTGGTTAAGTATATGGTCACTTCCTAGCTTTTCATGTTAATATGTTGCATTTTATTATTATATTCGCACATATTAAAGTACTAGTAGTGGATCCGAGCATCCGGCACTGACATTATGAACTTGGTATCATTTTATCATAACTAGTCGTTACTGGTCTGATGGTATATATGTCATGTCCGTAGAACGATGTCGGGCATAAGTTATAACATTTCCGTCGTCAGTTATGAAAGAAATATTTAATAACGTGAACACAATTCATAGTTTGATATTGTGTTTTTTAAGCAATTGCCAGTTTATTTCACGAATACAGGAAATAAACGCTCTGAAAGATAGTTTAAAACTATATATGAAGCTGCTACAATAATGTTGCTAAATAAATCAGAGTTCACAACTGGATAACTTAAATCATTTTCGTTGAGTGTAGTTCTCAACCGACCCCACTGCCAGTAACTATGCGTAAATCTAAGAGGGTTAGTCAAGACATAACGATGACTAAACTATATCTAATGCATCATTTATGATTCAAAGTTTCTTCTTCTTAACGAATGACACATTTATAAGTGTCTTTAAGTATAATATTATATGATTTAAAAGAAAGTAGTAATGGGAAATTTATTTTTGAAAACTGTTTTTTCATAGTATATTAAAAGGCAGTGAACCTAAAACATAGAAGTAACATGTGCTTGACTGACAACGTGTTATTTAAAAGATAATGCTAGAGAAAACCAGGCATAACTTGGAAATCCTTCTTGGTTTAATTTGCACTTTTTAAAATATGATGCGGTATTTATCTTGATTTCAAATAAAAAAATTACTTGGCAAGAGTAAAGTTTTATTGTCCAGTACCATAAAAAATATTTAACCAAACATTTCATTGTGAATAAAAAAAATCCATCAATGGATGCCAAAAAAAACCCCAATAATGGTGCTTTGAAATCCCCTAGATAAATGTTTATTTTTTACTGCATTATGATATAGGATTAAAATGCCTGCAATTACTTTTCTACGTTTTTTTCTTTTTTTGGTCTTCTAGCATTTTCTTGGTACGCCTTCCAACCGCTTCTATTGGAGTTATCAGAACCAACATTATAACCATCGATAGACCTCATCATGAAGTTTTAACAGATGAACTTTTGTAGGATTTCATCATCCCCTTTAGAAGTTCACTCAGTTTGAGGTCAATGTCAGGTCATGATGAAGTTTAACCCTGACCTTCAAAGTGTACTGACATGTGACATTTCAAAGGTGAAGTAGTCTTGACTTGAATGTTGGTAGTCCCATGTCTCTACGAGTTCTGGTTCTCAAATTTGATATTGCATCATATATTTGATTACTCATAATGACCTTGATGAACCTTGGAATCGTCCAACTGTTCTCTACAATTTTGTCCTTTATCTGCCGATCATTTACAACTTAGCAGATTTGAGATTTCTGTTTTAATATTACAGATAATTTAGTTTGACGTTTTGCGACCAGAGGCGTGTATTTCTGAATCAACAACAGTTTACCATCTGACATTTTATGAAATTGAAGAGTTAAACATGGTTATATGTTTGATTAATTATCAAAAACATTCAATGAACAAAATACCTAAAAATCAAATTGATATTTTCAAGTTTTGCATTGACTGTGTAGGTTTCATAATTTCTATTAAGATGTTGATTTTTGGCACTTTGTCAAATTGGGTCATCTGATTTACCAAATTGGCGGTCTTAATAAACTGTACTGAAAAATGAAAATTTTAAACCTCTTTTTCATCCCAGGTCCCGGGTGGTGTCATTTATTGAAAAATAAAATTCTCAGATAGTAAGATTGTTGCATTACAAACGAAAGTCGATAAAGCGTTCTTTTTCAAATTTCAAATTGACGTCCACCAAGAATTGGTCGGGTGGGGTCGTTGAATGCAAAAAATAAATTTTCTTTTAAGATACGGTTGTTGTATATCAAATGAAAGGTCATGATGTGTACATTTGAAATATATCAAATTCCGGACCTCCAAAAATGAGTTTAATGGGAATATTGTGTGCAAAAAACACTTTCTAGAACATGGCGTTGTCGTATATCAAATAAAAGATCATCAAGTCTACATTACATATATCATACTTCCGGTCATACAATGTTCATTACGATAACGTCGTTTTTACAAACAATTGAGATACAAATATTCAAGATAACATTATGTTTCACCATTTTTCGTATGCAACCGGATGTGACGTACTATGATAAGGTGGTATTACACATAAAGCCTTGTACTTCAAATACATTTAAATTATGAAAAAAGTATCTTTAAAATCACCGGACATGAATAGGTCGAAACACTGTTGAAACGAAGGAACAAGGAAAATATTTAACTTACAGTCGATTTTACGATTAATTCATTATTCAATATTTCAAGGAATTGAATGGGTGATATTTTCTAATATATATATCTACGTTATTCACAATAGAGGAGACATTAAAAATACAGAAATATGTCCTTTTTGTACCAATTTTGAAAAAGGACGGTACAAGTGTCTATCGCAACATTCACAGAATCCATATAACGAACGATATATTGTCACATTGTCTCGATTTTCAATTAAACATGTACGAACATTCACGATTCTTCAATCTGTTTATTCACATATTCTGGCACGGCATCAGGCCATTCTATTGTCTTTCATTGATGATGACATCATCTCACTTTTTTCTTTTAATTTTAAGATGCATTATGATTGAAATTTTGAATATGATAAAATGTTTTACAAAAAGAACCCAGAGATTTTTCAAGTTGAGAAATTTGGTCTTATAATAAGTGTATATTTCGTTATGTATTTTTCTTTTCTTTTCAAGTTATAATACACTTTTAATTCTAAGTGTTTTCACTAATGTATTTTTTTATATTAAAAATAATTAAAACATTCATCAACTCTATCGTACTATAGTTATTTAGAACATATTAAAAAAAAAATGTTCCAGGAAAATGTAACAGTGTATTCTGATAAAGCTAAGATATATTCAAGTTTAAATCCTTTTAATTGGATACACAATCTTAAAGGGTGTGTCTGAAATAATTGATTGGCAATTGACAATTCACACGTTTCCCTTCAAAATTATAGAATAAGGATATAACTTTTTCCAAATGATGAAGTATAAACGACTATATACTCAACAGCAAAGCAATTAAGAAGGATTAATTCAGGTAAGTATGTAATGCTGATAAGTGTTCCTGGTTTAATAAAATGTTACAAATAATCGAAAGTAACACATATATAGTAACATAGTAATGCTGGATACATATAATTCCCGTTATTTTATTGGAAAAGAGGGGGAGGGCAATTGTATAAATATATATATATATATATGGATCGAAAATGCTGGATATATTTAATTGTTGAAATGCTTTGAAATCATGTATTACTTAATATGTACTTTTATTTTGAATTTATTTATCATTTAGTTCATACAAGTGGGTTCTTGTTGGACTGTTCGTTTCCGAGGGCATCAATAGCAAAGTATAAAGTACTTCGCAAGTGCATAACAATACGGATATTGTTTGATTAAGTTTTGTTTTTGACAAATTTTGAAAACATTGTAAATAAAGAGGTTTTGAAATTTTCTAATATGTAGCCTTGATGATGACTGAAAAGACAATTAATGACGAAATGCGCATCAGGTGCATAGAAACTTGGTCATTTATGATATTGTTTAATTTTCTAAATATTGAAATGTTAATTTTTAATATAAGTCAAGAGTCTGACTTCATCTGGGAACGTACTTTATAGTAGAAATGACAGTTTCAGACGTATTACAACAAAGGAAGAATATATATATATACTTTATTGCGGATGTTTTGGATTGATTGACTGATTGATCGGTATCTTACCCAATTTTCAGAATAAAAAGGTTTGTCAAGGAAGTAAGTAGGTTTTTTATTGAGGAAACAAGAAGACCCGGAATAAACCACTTATTTATGACATGAAAAATGACAACTAAAGTCAATAAAGATTCAAACGTACTTGCCACGTACGGAGTTCGAACTCGCAACATCAGTGTTGACAATCTAATTATAAAGTAGATTGACTACTAAAAACACTCGGTCATCGATGCAAGCAAAGTTTCCGCATAGTGTATTACATGTATAATGGCGGATTCGTCTACGGTGACGATTGAACTGCTATGTTATTAGGGACAAACATGGTCCATCCCACGTTCATGCCTAAAAAACTGAAAATACGCATGAGCTCCAACTCTAGGAATGCGATAATTATAAGAAAAGCAAAGATAGGATAAACGGTAGTAGTATCTATTTCATGAAATGCATGTCTACCAGATAAATGTTGTGCACTTAACATAAAATATATGACTTAGCATCGATGTCTTTTACAAATCTGGGTACTTATATGATTTACATTTTTACATGTTCTCATCCTGATTTGCATTTCATATGGTCTATCCTTTTGACGTTTCATTATTCACTATTTTGTGTGATTCGTATTAACAACAAAAAAGTTTCCTCTGACTAAGGGTCATATCATTTTCAGTTGAAAAGAAAACTAGTTATGTTTTTTTATGTTGTTAAAATGTGAAAATTTAAACAGCTGTATAATGTTTTGTTCTATATGATTGCAGGAATGGCATCAAATGTCACGAACGTAACTCGTACAACTTTAAGTGAGATAGAATATCAAGAGTTTCTGGAAAACGACATCCCAGCTACAATATTTCTCGCATTTCTGTCAGTTGTAGGAACTATTGGCAATACACACACGATAGTAGTATATATGTTATCACCGATCATGTCAAACTATTCCGTTCGAGTTTTTATAATTTGGCATGCCTTTATCGACGCAGCGATGTTAAGGCGATTTACTTAAGATATTTTCAGGGGCAGATAACCCCGTAAGGACCTCATTATGTATTCATATATTAATCAATGGCGGAGGCTGCGTCTATCGATGAAAATGTATGAAATCAAATTACATACATGCCTGTTAACTAAAAACGACTATAAATATGATGTAATTTATTTATCGAAATACAAATATTGTATGTTTGTGCTTGGATTATTATGGAAACAGTTACAATAGCTGTTTTTCAAGGCGAATTTCTTTCCATTCTGCAAGCTGCAAACATCTATTTGACGTCGATCGTCTTCTCATTGGTTTATCCGCGGGGTCCAAAAGAGTAAGTGTGAGCCACAAGACATGTATTTATTATGAAACATATGTTGCTTGTTGTGTTTCTCATTCGCTCCAGAGGGCGAAAAACTGTATATTATTAGATAAAAACGAGTTCAATGAGGGCAAGCATGATATACACGTGGTCAAAACAAAACAAGACTACAACAAATAGCTGAAATTTAAGTTATTGGTTGAGTCTCGTCAATAAGTGAACAATATATCGAATGAAACAAGTTACCTGCATTATACCAAGGGCCCATTCTCACCTTTTACCCCGAAATTCATTTCTAATTTTCGTTTCGCAGGTAGCTAGCTGCCTGCCTGGGTATATATTGCTCTAATTATGATATCGTGCCATTATTCGTGGAGCTATTTTTTGGAGCACATGGGCTGCACATACATACTTGCTCAAAAGGAACCTGAAACATGTTATCTGGAGCTTGACACATGTTGTACCCCTCCCCCTATTCTGAGACTACTTTTATAACAGTTACAATAGTCTCAGCCCTAGTCCAAATAATTATAAGGGGGATAGGACCTTTATCTGGACTCCAGGATCAGGTGTTTTTAAGATTGGGATTTCAGGATTCGGGAATTCTTTTTTCGAATTCGGGACCTCCAGATTTTGTTTTTTTTAAGCCCGAGATTTCGTGTTACATGTATTAAGCCTTATCCCAGTAAACAGAACCCGGGTCCATCCGCCCTGATTCTGGTTGCATGGCCCTAATTTCTGTTCGCCCTAATACCTGTTTGCCCCAAGTCCGTTCGCCCTGATTTTATTTTTTTGCTGCGTAGTGTGTATATAATTGAATGTGTTGAAGTCAGTCTACAATTTCGCAGAATATTTACGATGTTTCATGTTTAAACTTGTCTAAAGCTAGCTGCTCGACTAGGTTATATGTTTCAGCCGGTACATTTCAGGACTACAAGATAATCCACCAAAGACATTTTATATAACAATCAGGGATATCAAAGGTTTCAAAAGACATCAAAATTCAATCAAAAGTAATTAAAAGTAATTATAAAATAAAGTGTAACAATGCAGTCAAGAATTTTATTTAATTAATATAAATTTTGGCAAATATTCTGTATTTAACTTTTAATAGATACATGTATACATAAATTTTAATATATATATATTCCATTCATTGATGTAACATATACATATCATAAATGAATATAGGGCGAACAAACTCAGTGCGAACAAACCTAGGGCGAACATGTTATCAGGGCGAACCCTCCCGATACCCGGTAAACAGAAGGGACCCAGTTATAAAATTTTCTTTGGGAGCCTGGTTGCAAGAAAGTTGTTTATTCTAAACAGAGAAAGCAATTGCTTTGTAGGAACCCGTAGATTAAGGGGTCTCATATTCTTATTGCTCTGAAAAGTAAGTCTACCACATGCCGCTGAGACCAAAAAAATACAACACGAAAGTGTTCATTTGTAACAGTTAAACAAACCAGGCATCAGGAACACAGATAACCCCCCCTTTTTTTTTGGTCATGGGTTAGGAACCCCCCTTTTTAAAATAACTGGATCTGCCACTGTCCATTGGTGACATTTCCCATTTCCATTCTCAATTTTATTCCCAATTTACATATAATTTATATATACATCTTATTTTTGAGTACTACATGTATAGGGACATTATTCATAATAGAGGGTCGAAATTATCGTGTTTTTCAAATAATGATTTTAAACCGCTTGAACAAATTTTCATGAAACTTTGCTGAAATGTAATATACATGTTAGATCCCTTACATTTTTTTTATTCAATGAATATTCTAGATTTTACTCATTCCCTTTATGGGATTTTAATATAATTTAAAAAATTATCCATGAATTGTGCCACTGTTGGAATTTTTTTTTATATTTGTACATGTACAATATACTCCTGGCACCACTTTTAGTCTTTAAAAAAGTTGGAACATACTGTTTTACTTCTGTCTACATCCTAAGGTCAGTCTGTCCAATGAATATTTTTCGTAGCACTGTTTGCAGGAATGTTACAAGGATTTCTGAAATTTGGCTTTAGGGTTTATTCATGTACTTGTACAAGTCAGCTATACTGTGTGATGCTTTTTCAGATTCATCACTCAACAACTTTCTGTTAACCTTATACTTTAAGGGTATGGGGATATTATTAGTGAGCAGTAGCTCACAGAGATTCAGGTGTTTGTTTTAGATTTATATTATTTTTGAAGGGGGCTGGCTATTATGGGCAGTGCTTTCAGCATTTCTAGCTACATTTAGTTAATCATGAAAATTTATTTAAGACATAAAGAAGAGCTAAAATGTCAGACCATACTTGTATGGCCAAAACAAATATATGTCAGTATGTCTGTTTAAAGTTACATTCTTACATATACATCATCAATATATATAATGTACATGCAGGTCGGAATTTTAGTATTTTTGTCCATGGGCCGAGTTTCATTTTTTTTTAATGATTGATTTCCCTTGGTTATTGGTTGGAAAACATGGGGGCGAAGTTTTTATTTCATTACACGAGTTGCAAGTTTCCTTTGAACAGCTGTCATATTCACAATTGTGAATATTGGGATGTATCAGGCAATATATTAAATTTATTGGCAACCCTTACTTCGCTTTTGACACGAATTTATAAATTTTTCACTTTACGACAGGAATAAAATGGCTTTTGGTCAGTGCTCAAATTATGGTCAGTCCAGTAACTGTAAACAGACATATACATGTACATGTATTTTTTTTTGGCTTGTTATCACCGTGTATCATCGTACAGTTGATATAGGTACTAAGTACTACTAACCAAGCAGGCGGGTCTCTATTTTGCATAGCATGCAGCAATTCTAGAAATCCCGGAAAAAATAGGCATTATACATGTATCTATGAAGGAAATCCTGCGATCAAATAAGGGTTGTGTGCATGTGGCAGATGTTATTTCTTTATTTAACAATTATTTGTATCATTATACACATGTTTATGTTCCTTATTTAAAAAAGTATCTGTTTGTAATTAAATGATTACCTTTTTTCAGCTTACCTGTTGATTTCAAGATACAGTATGCCATTCCAGGTTTGATGAAATATAGAGTGATGCTTTGAACATGCATGAACATGTTGAAATTGGAGTTTTATTTTTATAGACAGGTAAATTGTTTTATCCTGCAATCAGCTAACTTTTGTACAACATGTACAATGAGACAACTCTTCTCAAGTGTCCAAATGACACCAAAATTAACAACTACAGTTATAGGTCACTGTATGGCCTTTCAACAATGAGCAAAGGCCATTCTGCATATATTCCACTACAAATGGCCCCTAAATTGCAAATGAAATTTTTAGCAATTCAAAGGAGAAAACTAACAGTCTAATATGTAACACAGCAACACACGACAACCACTGATTCTAATGCAACAACATTTGTAACGTTCATTTTGATTGGATAACGTCACTTTCTTACATGGCATCAATTGACAATTGATGCTATGGGGCGTACGCGCAAGCGCAGACGGCATATGCCAGATTTTAAATACATGTTTTAACGTTGTTTTCTGTCAGTTTCATTAGAATGGAGATAACAATATTGTATTTTAAGCTCCGAAGGCATCAATTGGGGATTTGATGGTCGCAAATACCCGTTTACTGTCTCCGCTAACGCGTCGCCAGTAAACTTAATTTGCGACCATCAAATCCCCAATTGATGCCGTCGGAGCTTAAAATACAATACAGTTATCTCCTAAATAACAGGCACATGCATACAGAATGTGGAGGGGTTAATAGTCTATAGACATAGGAAGATGTGGTGTGAGTGCTAATGAGACAACTCTCCATCCAAATAACAATTTATAAAAGTAAACCATGATATGTCAACGTACGGCCTTCAACACGGAAGCTTGGCTTACACCAAACTTAAAGTATAAAGGGCCCCAAAATTACTAGTGTAAAACCATTCTTACAGGAAAACCAAGTCCAACAGTCTAATCTTTATAAAGAAAACAAGAAAAACATATAAATTACATAAACAAAAGACAACTACTGAATGTTAGTGAGCCTGTTTTTTAATTTGTGCAAATAAATTTCTGTTTTCTTACAACATTGTGAGAATATTAATGTATCAATGTAAATTCAGAAATTATTATAATGTTTTTATATGGCAAATTTGCATTTTGTAAATTGCAATAATGGAACTCACATTCTGAAATCAATAAATATAAGTTTTATCAAAGTAGTGCACCTTATTAAAATGTGTGTTAAAAATAACATCCTTGTTCAAATGTATAATGATATTTCTAGCTACATTGAAGACCAATTGGTAGCCTTCGGCTGTTGTCTGCTCTATTGTCGGGTTGTTGTGGCTTTAACAGCCATTTCCTTTCTCAATTTTATTATTCATGTTATTAAATAAAGACCAGGGAATTTATATGTTGTTTGCATTTTAACAGTAACTTCTTGAAGAAATATGTTTGCACTTACTTTTTATTACTTTAATATTTAATCATAACTATAATGTTAAACATTTCATTTAATATATACATTATATTTTCATATTTCAGCAATGATGATCACCTGCACCGAGACAGCAGAAGAAAGTTACTTATTTATAACTCATCATGACCATGATGACCATTTAATACTGAAAATCTGATGAAAATTTGTTTGGAAAGCCACCAAATATTGCAATGAGAAGTAGAAAAAAGACAGCAATTCTATATCATGTATATCATGTACTAAGCAGAAGCATTTGCTGTTTCAAGACCCTATTGAATTGGAGTTTAGTGTTTTGATGCAGTGAAACAGAGGAATATTTAAGTGAACAGTTTAGCTTCTTTTTCATCCTCGTGAAAAATGTGTTGCAACAGTTTCATGGATTTAATTTGTGGTTTCTTTCGTGAAATATTTGAAAAATCTGCAATGTCTAACCAAGTAGTTTATAAGAGATCTAAAGATAAATATATGACATGTATGATATTCAGATGAATTTGAAAGAAGGAAATATATTGATTTATAAGACTTCATTATGAGTGTTTAGTTATTTTTTTGGCAATTACAGGCATGACAGGGAGTAATTATAAGATAAAGTTATTTGATTTAAACATAAATCCTACCTACAGATATACATGCAATATAGATATATATGCATGTAGGCATAAAATTCACTGATGCACCACTAGTTTGAGTTACAAATAATACATGTACATGCACATGTAATTATAAAAGTAAGAATATGACATATGAAAAAAAATTGATTGCCAATGAAACAAATCTCCATCAGGGAAAAAATAGTTGTATATATATATTGGCCACCTGCAGAGACATGATATAATTTTTCAATTTCATTTCATATAAACACTGAATACAGGCCTGGGTTTACAAAAAGTTCAAAAGCACAAAACAGTGTTGTAATCATGCAGTTGTTGTTCATCTTAAAGACATATGATATTGATGTTGGGCTTCAATAATGAGCAAAACATATGTATAACAGCCACATAATGTTTAATTTTTAACAAAATAATTATGGGTATTTTCTTTGCCATTTTGCACATACATGTATATATGTATTGTACATGTACACAAATGTAGCTTGCATTGTTTATACATGTACTTGGAAATCAGAAAATGCAATGTTTTCATTTCTCCGTGTTCTTGCATTTTGTCTAAAATAAAATTGGTTATTTATATAATCATGATAATTGTAAATGTTTGGCATAAAAAAAAATATAAATTTATTTAAATGATGGTATTACAATGCATTATTTGTATCCAGGATTTTCTGTAACTGCAATAATAAATCTCACATTTACCATGTTTATTGTCCTGGCATTGTTTAATATAAATTATTATTATCTTGGGAATAAATTTATTCGCACATTTTGAGTCTATTTGAAGGATATACATTATAGTTATCATGATAATATAAACTTGAAAACTTGATGGAATATTCACAGTATTAGAAGACTAAAGATTCTTATATATAGCATATTTTGCATGAGATGTGATGTATGGCAGTGACACAGCATGACCCCAACACAGACAGAAATTGCTTTCTTCTATTTTGAAATTCCATGCATATATTTTTGTAATACAGCTAGAATTTGATTTAAAGCATGTGGTATAATTGTCAATGAAGTTTTGATTAACAATTAAGTAATTTTACTTTTTGTCATGTTTGTGATTTGGTCAGGTACATCATGACATTTGTAAGATTAACCACAGATTGTACCCTTGTCAATGATACATTTGGTAGGCATGGTAGGCAGTAGTTTTATACATGTATGTAAGCATTCATACATGGTTGTCATTTTAATTTCCATGCGGACTATTTTGTCCTGTCCCCTTTGTCATGATTCATTCACCTGAAACTTTTGTAAGAACTGTGATTAATTTAGTGTCAGATTTCTGTATGTGTATATTATATATACATGTACATAAAAAGAAGATGTGGTATGATTGCCAATGAGACAACTCTCCACAAGAGACCAAAATGACACAGAAATTAACAATTTTAGGTAATCGTACGGCCTTCAACAATGAAAAATTATATATAATATATAAATATAATGTAAATTATATACATGTATTCCTGGAGAGGGAAGAACAAAAAATTGTTATGTACATGTACTGGTACATAAAATTTCTTTTATTCTGACAGAAAAGAAGTACCATTCAGTATATGTAGCCTCCAATATATCTCACCAGGTGATGGGGAAATCAGTTTTCTGATTTTATCATGTTTAATATGAACTTTAAAATATAATGGCACTTGATAATGAAAAAAAAATATTGATTGTGCTGAATGAGACGTAAGCACTTTTAGTTTTTTCTTGGCTGTCCCTTTGTATTGGTTGACACTAGCCTGCTGTTAGGCAGGAATTTAATATGAAATCAGCAGCAGAACAAATGGGTCACTGTTTCCAACTTCTTGGTACAAATATATACTACAATGTATAAGGTTGAAAAATTATGGCTAATGTATACATGTAACTGTATGTGTCGCTCAAGGCAGCTGATTAAATCATAGTTACATAAGTGCATGCGCATGTATCTGAAACTAATCAAAGTTGAATTTTTCACAGATGCGATGAAAATTTACTTTAGTAATTCATTGTGTTCACTGTATGCATATACATTGAAACCATGAGTGCTCAAGGAATATTTTTTTAAGTATCAGATACTCAATGCCATAGCTTCTAATCCTTTAATAGTACCCCCAAAAAGGTATACGTTTGTGCAAATATTCAAACTTACTCATTCGAGGAAAACAGAATTTTTAATGCTTTTGTGAGCTTTTGAATAATCCAACCAGAATTAAATTAATAATGGGAGGTCAGAAAAAAAGTTACTAGTAACTGTAAGACTGTTAGAATTAGTAAAATATTGCTTTTTAAGATGGAATGAAAAGGAAGATTCTGTCCAAGAAAATGTAGAAATTCACTAGGGAGATCATTAAAAAAAAAGCAAGCCATACAAAATACTGCCCTGGTGAAAATTCATATTCAGTGATGCCAAAAAATCACATTGTCCCTACAGAATAAATTCAAAAAGACCTCCATATCATGTTTTACAAATTGATTCCAGGCACACTTGAGTAACAGGAGATATTCAACTAGTAAATCTGAATATTTATATGCAGGCAGGAGTTTATGTTTATTAATTTAATATTATCAATGACAAAGAGCAAAAATAAATCATGAATTTTGGTATAAAGTTTGTAAAAAACCCACTTTTTTCATTAAAATAATAATAATAGTTCCTAATATACTTGCACTTGCAAAATGAGATCATCACTAGGACCCGAGATGTGGATTCCGGATTTGGACAAAAAAGGGGGGTGCGTGTCCCAACAATAATGGAAGTTATTAATTAAGTGCGACCTAACGAGTTCACACTAACCATAAATTTGTTCACACACAAGGGTTCAGAGCCCATCTAAATCCCACGGTGGCACCTCTGCCATTTGCACAAGAGATGGAATGCAAGATGTAAATATTCTATTTTATGAAAGTCCTGCCTATCACAATTAAATATTCTCTGAAATAGAAACAATTATGAATTAGGAACTTCAATAAATTAAGCAAGCAATAACAGAATATGTGTTTATCTGCCCCAACAAGACGTAGGCTTATTATGAAACGCTTGACGGCGAGTACAAAAAAAAACACTTAGTGTTTCCGTCAGCCGATCCGACTTCCGCCGCGTCATTCAAACGTTTCTCTCTCGCATTTCAAGACAATAATGCTACGACATGTTAAATAAATTCAAAAGGGCAGGTGCAAGAGCTATACCAACCTACTCGATTCTGGTATTGGTAGAACGGCGACATTTCAAATTTTTCAAAAAGTGCTGTGCCTAGTTATATAGCGTTCGTTTAAAGGAAATTTCAGAACCTGAAGTGCCAAAAAGTCGATAAATCGAAAAAAATCTTCACGTTTTATTGTTTTTTATTTACAAAACCTCTGCTATCAAACTAGGCACAGCACTTTTCCAGTAAAATAAGTTATCCCGATCACAGGGAGCCCAAAACCAGGGCGATCCGATTTCATCTTGCACCTGCCCTTTTGACTTATTTGGGAAATGTCATTACTTTCAGTTTGAAGTCACGTGACACCAATGTATTTATATTTTTCTATAAATAAAAGTTTGGAATGAAATTCAGAAAAGATATTTTCCCTCTGTTTACGCTTTTAACGTGCATTTTTGGCATATAGGCAAAGAAAACTCACTTTGAGTTCAATATGTTTTTTCCTGTGTATAAAATGGGATTTTTTTCGAAACGCCCTTAACGTCGCTGCGGATCTTACAGCTTGTGTCTTTGGAATGCCTTTTGAGAATTTTGTTTTGCGGTACAGCTACACATTTTCATCTGTCGGTGCTTGCAAATTCTTTAAATTTCTAAATCACATCAGTACAGGGACGTCAACCCTATTATTGACTGCAATTGCTATTGAAAGATATAAGATGGTTGTTAAAAAATCGCCGATACTTATTACAAATTCACAAAGGTCGAATGCTATATCTGGTGTTTTGTTAGCATTGGTCTTGGTATTATCAATTCCAGCAGTAGTATTTTATGGTCTGAATAATAATAAATCGAAGATTTCCGGCCTGTCCGGCAAGGAATGCAGAATTTTATCAGAATATCAAAATATGCGTGCTGCAGGATGTTATTACAGTATTGTTTTAGTTATCGGTTTAGGTTGCGTTGTTGTGTGCATAATTTCATATGGAAGAATACTGTATGAAATTTGTTCTCAGAAAGAATGGAGAAAATCACAAAGAAAAAAATCCAATTCGTTTTCTAATTCACCTTCAAATATACGATCTGAAGTTGCCCAGGTTACTTCATCTATTCAAAATGAAGAGTTCCAAATAAATAATTTGCAAACTGGATGTGGCAACAGGACGAAGAAAAAGTGCACTAATTCATCACACAATCTTGGGAATGCGATTCAATTGACCATTAACCTCGTAATAGCGACCGCCATTTCATTAATAGGATATTTGGTGTATGTTTTCACGAAAATGGTTGAAATATTATATCCTAATATATATAAAAACATTATCCAAACAGTATCCAATATCTCACTTCACGGATATTTTGTTAACAATGCAGCTAATTCTATCATTGTTTGTCTCTTGGATAGAACATTTCGACAGGAATGCTTGAAATTGTATGGAAAAATATTTTTGAAGAAAAATATCTCGCCGGCATAAGATTGCTTCATCTTTCTTTTAAAAAACAACCAAATGAGACGTGTGTATGTACATTTTTTTATGAGAGAATGGCACAAAGGAAACGTTGGTTCAGCTTTAAAGAGGTAACTACAAGTGTATGCCTGTTACGTATGTCCTTTCCAGAAAATGGAGTAAATTGAAATGTTTGTAAATTGGTGAATTCCTTTTGTAGAACCACAAAATAAAATTTACGTCAAACAATACTGATTTTATAAGCAGCTTTATCAGCGGGGACTAAACAATTTCTTTTGTGATTAATTTTAGCCAATTTCTGATACGAGAAACAAGTTATCATGGTTGTTGTTAGGAGTAAACTGATATTTAAAATGTTGAATACGTGTACCAACAATGTTCATTACCGAAAATCTATTGATTGCTTGTCAGTTTTTCCTCGTTTTATCTATTTTGAGCAGTAAGTACGGAGTGTGTCGTGGATGATGTTACGGCACTTATTCCAATTATAATGGACGGGTGACGAAATTTACTGAGAAATAATATCATCGCTCGGTCATGAACTATGTTAAAGTCTCTTGTTATAACATGTGGGGCAAATATTCTGTGAATTGTTAAAGTGTTGCATATTTTTTTTTTCGTTGATTTTTTTTACATGAATTAGGACGTTCATTTTCTCGTTTGAATTGCTTTACATTGTCATTTCTGGGCCTTTGATAGCTGACTATGCGGTATGGGCTTTCCTCTTAGTTGAAGGCCGAACGGTGAGCTAAATGTGTTATTTTCTGTGTCATTTGGTCTCTTGTTGAGAGGCGTTTCATTTGCAATTTTACCACATCCTCTTTTGTTAGGATGTATTAAATCTCACATTTAAGGTGGTACCCAACACCTTGACTAAATTTATTTGGTCGTTTAAAGTCATATGAAACGAGTGACCGGTGAAAAATAATGTTCTTCCAATTCTTAAACCAATGCATACATACATCATAAACTTAGTCTTCTGTGCTCGAATTTATCATTTTTTTCGTGTAAATTTCGTATAATCGTCAATTTTTTTTTCAATCGGTCAGTGTTGTTGTGAAAATATGGCAGGTAATTAAAGTTCGTGTTTTGAAGCCGGAGTTTAACGATTGTCACCTGTTTGTCAACAATTGACGAAAAATAAACAGAAAAGCATGGAAATTGAGCACGTGTTTAACATGTTAATTCATATAATAGTTTATTTTAAGGACATCCATGCGTATTGTGGTCACCGGATTTTTACGAGATGGGTCAAACTGAGGTTACCTTGCATACGGAAAATATATCGGGGGAATTGCTTGCTGGAAGGAAGCAATTCAAATAAAGTAAACTTCTTCTAAATATGAATAAATTAAAGAATTTTCTTCAGAAAAAAGTATATGTACATTAGTTTTACAATGAAAACTATCCATTGAGTTATAAAAAACATATGCATTATTTTTTTTTATTTGAGGTTTCTTATGACTTTAATTTTCATAAAATTTTGACAAAATATTTACTTTGACCCTTTGACAAAAATATATAAATTTGAAAAATGAACCATCCAAATTATCAGAAAAAAATACACTGGTTATATAGCAGTTTGACAAACCCTTATTTTTATCATTGTCAAGCTTAATATTCCCTTAACAACACAACGTAATAAAAACGTTTAGCTGATTTTACAGAGTTATCTCCCTGTAGTGTTAGATACCACCTTAAGGAATTTCAAATTATAAAATGAATGGTATCTATAAATCAACGGACATACAAATGTTAAAACACACTTGAAACGAATAACAGGAATGAGGAAATTATTCCAGCAATAATTTTCAATCGATTTGACGATTTTGTTTTGTTTCAAAGAATTAAATGAATTATGTTTTCCCACCTATATATCTACGTCATTCACAATAGACATAAAAAAGACAACGATGACAATATACATCGTAATAGTTGATACCTTTACCTGAAGATAATCCATATTATATTAGTAACATGGTGTGTTAGTGACCTCATACGATATGAAGCATGAATCCCAATATGGAATTTACTGATCCATTATGTATCTTATTAGGTCACTAACACACCGTGTAACGAATTTATCTTACCGACTATCTTCACCTTTGCTGTTTAGTCGTCTATGACTTTCATATGTTTTCTTGGTTGTGGACTAGCTTTTTAACTGCCAGTACCCTTAGAATGGTATTGTGTGTACAAAATTATAATCATGGTACCTTTGATAACTATTTACACCACTGGGTCGATGCCACTGCTGGTGGACGTTTCGTCCCCGAGGGTGTCACCAGCCCAGTAGTCAACACTTCTGTGCTGACATGAATATCAATAATGTGGTCATTTTTATAAATTTCCTGTTTACAAAACTTTGAATTTTTCGAAAAACTAAGGATGTTCTTATCCCAGTTATAAATTACCTAAGCCGTATTTGGCACAACTTTTTGGAATTTTGGATCCTCAATGCTCTTCAAATTTGTACACGTTTGGCTTTACAAATAGTTTGATATGAGCGTCACTGATGAGTCTTATGAAGACGAAACGCGCGTCTGGCGTAAAATATTATAATCCTGGTACCTTTGATAATCATCGTAATAATTTTTGGTTTTTAACCTACCATCAGTGGTCATTTCGAGAAAAGGGCTAAATATGAAGCAGATTGATCTGTGTCGGTAGTATCTTTAATTTCAAATTCACTTGGAAACAATAAATGTAAGTGATAACTGAATCTATCATTATTTATCGACAGTATATCATCAATATACCGAAAGGTGAAATTAAAAGACTAGGCTAATTTCTTTTCTCCTTTCTGTACTAGCCCTTGTATAAATTCTGCCTCATAGGAATATAAAAACAAATCTGCAAGTACAGGAGCGCAATTGGTACCCATTGGGATTCCAATAGCCTGTTGGACGACCAAACCTCGAATTCAACAAATATGTTGTCAATTAAAAAGTCCAGCCTGGCAATGATATCCTCGTCTGTATATTTTTTCCTTGACTCTGTATGATTTTTCAAAAAGTAAGCTAAATTCCAGCCCAAAACTAGATATTTGAAACGTCTAGTGTCCTTTTTGTTAAAGAAACATAAGCTGACGAGTTCTTTCAGTCGAGCTTTAAGTTTAGTATGTGGAGTAGTGGTATAAAGAGTTGAAAAATCAAAGGTTTTAATGTTGGTACAATGTTTAAATGATTGCGATTGTAAATTCATCATTAACTCTTTTGAATTTTTCGGTATTCGTTTCTGATTAACACCACTACTTGAATATGCCTTTTCGGAATATTTCTAAAGTCCTTCTTTGATTGCAATGAATATTGCAGTAAGAAATTTAGAAAGGGGTGTAGTGGAACACTTGGAAGGACCTGCAATATGACTTTCCTTATAAGGATTCTTGTGAAGGTTAGGAATCCAATATAAGGATGGAAGATCCTGGTCTTCATCCTTTGGATTAACACCAAAGGAAATTACAACCGATTTCTGGTTTTCTAGGATCAATGGTAAAATCAAAATTCCCTCGGGGAGGGGAGGGCTACTTCAATATGTGGTGCCGCTGGGGTTCTGTTACCCAACCCTTTTCATTTAATTTTGATATTAAAAAATGTATACCTTTTCATATATTGGGTTGGTAAAAATGTTACCGTTTCCCATATTGTTTGGGTTTCACTTTGTGAATAATAGTCTATAATGTAAGAGTAGAATACAAAAGTGCCAAAAGAGAAAATTTTGTTGATGAAAGAGTACACTTCAAAATTCTTGATAAACAACAGATTATTATATGTATATAACAAGATGTGATATAAATGTCAATGAGACAACTCTTCACAAGAGACAAAATGATACAAAAAATAACGATTATAGGTCACCGTAAGGCCTTCAACAATGACTCAATGATCAATATCTATTTATAGATTTGATAATGTAATGTACACTATGCATGTAAATAAAACAAAGCAATCCCACCGTTACAAACTTGAATATATTCAAACGCTCAAGAAACCGGTATCATTAACGACAAGTGTAAAGTATTATCTCCAGAGTCAGGTGACGTATTTAGATATTTACGATAGTCTGGCAATAGAAAATCTTTCTAGCGATCTTTTGATACACAATTTGTACATATATATATTCTGTTCGATACTTTCATGCAGTCGAAATATTTTTCCTCGAACATATATTCTTATACAGTTTTATGCATTCCTGTCTAAAAAATCTATCCAACAGACAAAACACAATAGGATTGATTGCATTGTTGATAAAATATCCTCGCACTAAAATGAATGATACTGGTCGAATATGGGTATGGTATAACTGTCGATTAAGCATTCTAACCATCAACGTAAAAACATACAATAAATGTCCAATGTAGGAAACAGCGGTTGCTATCATGAGACTACTGGTAAGTCGAATCGCATTTCCAAGATTGTGTGATGATTTTTTCTTTGCTTTTTTACAGATTTCAATTTGCATATTATTTATTTTCACATCGGCATTTTGAATAGTTGAGATTGCATGTACCTGGGTGGTTTCTGATCTCATATCTGAAGTTGAATTCACAGAAGGAACAGTTTTCTTTCCTAGTGATTTTCTCCATTGTTTTCTGCTAAAGATTTCACGCAATATTCGTCCATATGATACGACGCTCAACACAATACATACTAAACCTATAATCGCCAGTATACTGTAGTAAACTCCTGCAGTTTGCATCTTTTGATATTCTGATGAAAAACTGCAATCCTTGCCGATTAAACCAAATATGTTTGTTACTTTGTCATTTCAACCGTAGAATATAACTGTTGGAATGGACGATATCACGGAGAACCCTACCAGAACAGCAGATACGACATTTTGTCTTTCAAGGCTTGCAAATAGCTTCGGCAAGTTTTTAACAAAAAGTTTATATCTTTCAATAGCAATTATAGTCAATAAACTAGCGGAGGCTCCTGTTACAACGTGGTTGAGAAATTTGAAGAATTTGCAAGCACCGTCAGATGACCAGGTGTAATTGAATCGCAAGTCAAAACACTCAAAAGGCATACAAAACAAACATGCTGTAATATCAGTAATGGCAAGCCAAATGATAAAAACTCGCACCGAATATTTTGCCATGACCGGCGATATCATATACACAAAGATCGTGTGTATATTTCCTATTATTCCAACGACTGACAAAATCACGAGGTATATTGTTGCTGGAATAGCTTCGTCGAGAAATCTTTTGTAGTCTATTTCGCTCAAACTTGTATTTGTTCTGTTAGTAAAATTGAATTCCATCCTGAAAAATATTTTTTTTAAATGTTTCAACGTTTTATTTTGTGCAATCATAAATGAAAAAATGCATTTTCATGTACGAATTAGAAATGAGTTTATCAAACTGACTTCTGAGAAGAAACAACAGAATAAACATAAAATATCAATTGCAAATCACTTTCTAACGGGTATCTTACACTATGCCCCAATGTTGTCATTTCGTTAAGAGAGACTGATTTGTATAAGTTTATCGTGTTTCCGAGTCCCGGTATTTCTATTTCATAAATGTAATTCGTGCATTTAAAAAAAAAACAACAATGTTTAAACTTATCTTGTGTATCATTTTTATGTTTAAACGGAGTTATGATTACCTTCAAACACACGTGATTAAGTTTCTTGGTTTCTACGGAAACATTCACTTATTGGATGGTAAATGATAAACAAAACTTCGTTCCGTGTTTTAAATAGACAAAGTGAATTGCGGCCGTCAGAATATTTCTAGTAAAAACTGTTTCAAAATAGGTTATTGAATTATCTATCGTATAGTGCAGTAAAACATACATATCATACAAATTAAATAGACATAACGAGATGTGGTATGATTGCCAACAAGACAACTATCCACCAAAATTGAAATGAAGCAATTAAAGGTAATAGTACAGCCTTCAACTATTAGATACACCCATACCGTATAGTCGGTCATACATGTAATAGGCTCCGATATGCAAAGTATAGCATAATTAAATAGAGAAAACGTTATCATAATAGTAGATGTCTGTTAAATGTGTTGCTAAGTTGATGTTTGAAAAACTGACATTCACTATGGCCAATAGCCCATTTGTCAATTTCCGATTTGATTTTATTATTACACACTTTTTAAACAAATTACTTCCCTTTGTCAATCGTAGACTGGTTCCATACCGGACAAAAATGGCTTTTGCCAATGCAAAACATGATGAATTAAAAGTGATGTATCGGCGGTCTAACTAGATTTTCATGAAAAATAATTTATGATGTCAAAAGTATTTAGCGGAACAACAAATTATTGTTATTAAAAGATTTGAAAACCTTACAGATAACTCACATTACGCAAAGGTAAATTTGCTCTTTCTGATAGCTCTCCATTGTAAATAAAAATGTATGTCTCTAATAAGGGAGACAACAAAAAGAAGGGCTCTCTAATTACAGGGCCAATTACGGGAATTGGTAAAAAGCCTATTACAGAGGAAACTATCAGTTTATGCAAAGAAACATAAACAAAATATTTACCGAAATATTTTATTCATTTTTATATTTAACTTATGACATTTAATTACTTGAAACAAATGTTCATTTTGTCATACATAAAAGTACATGTAAAAAGTAAATTAACCAAAAAATCCGAGCTCCAAGGGAAATTCAAAGCCGTTCTCTATTTTCTGACAAATTCAAAAGCTCAAACACATTTAACGTATTGAAATAAGCTGTCATATTCCTCAGTTCGTACAAGTATTTCTTTATGTAGAAAAAAAGGCTTCAACATTTTTGTATTGCTAGCTAAACCTGTAACTTACCGTTCCTGAGCACCTGAGATCACCCCTATTTTGTGGTGGGGTTCGGGTTGCTTTGTCGTTAGTTTTCTATGTTGTGTTTTGTGTACTTTTATTTGTCAGTTTGTCTTTCCCCTATTTTAAACCGGTCAGTTTAAATTCCATTCGATCTTTAAGTTTGACTGTGTCTTATTTGTATGACAATTGCATAGAATTCCACTCTTGTTTAGTGCAATTTATTTCACTTTTAGTCAAGTTTCATATGATGCTTTATTCTAAAATTAAATTCTTCCTGCTATCATAAAAAATAATACCAAATTTATTCTATCGTTTGTTGTTACTTTACGATTGTTTATCTTATAAAATATAGCAATACGAACGTGTATTAAGCTTTAAAATACATACTTGTATAGGTCTTTCGAAATTGTCTGTGTCTTTGTGTATAAATAAACGTATATACTATATAACTGATATATTTGTTTTGTAAACTACTACACACTTTTGAGATGGTGTATCCGATGAAAAATCAATAACTTTCACACAATGGTTATTGTTAGATATTCCTGTTCCTGGAAAGCTATTTAAGGATAAAAACAAATTTCAGGAAGTTTCTCCTCGTACATGTATCTCTCAAACGTTATTTCTGTTTTAAAATAAAGTACAATCAAGGCTGGATAAAAGCCATATTGTATATTCAAATATACACGGAAGTTCTCATAATATATTCGTGGTACGATCAATATTTGGTAGGGCTTCAGGAAGCTGCATTTACTCTAAAATTGAGAATGGAAATGGGGAATGTGTCAAAGAGACAACAACCCGACCGTAGAAAAAAAACAACAGCAGGTACCATAACGTAAGATAGGAAATGTACAGCATATTCAAACCTGGTGTGTGTAGAGAATTGTTTGAGTCAACATCATGCCTTTCAATCAACAACTAACCATGATGGTATCGTGTTCACTTGAGTTATCATTGATATGGTTGTAATTATAAATTAACTGTTAAATCTTTTTTGAATTTTCGAAAAACTAAGGATTTTCTACCTTTATAAATTAACTGTTAGCAAAACTTTGAATTTTAGAAAAAAAATAGCTTTTAATTTCTACCTCAGGAATAGATAACCTTAACTGTATTTGGCAAAACCTTTAGGAATTTTGGTCCTCAATGCTCTTCAACTTCGTCCTCTATTTTGGCCTTTTAAACATTTTCTGATTCGATAGTCACTGGTAAGTCTTTTATGAACAAAACGCAGACCTGACGTAAATATACAATTTTTATCCTGGTATATATTATGAGTTCATTATCGACTAGACACTGTAAACAAAATGACATACTCTATCCAAGTATGTTAATGACAGTACAAAGTCAATGTTTTTATTTACTGACCATGTCGTTTTATAATACGGTTATTTCTGTAAATTCAGGTAATATTTCGCAATTGTTTTTATCACTTTGTAAGTACATCTTCGTGGAATCACCACAGGAAAACAAGTTCGAAGTGACAACGATAAACAGTTACTTATATTGAAATACATTGCTGTATCAACGGATATTAAAATCCTGATATACATTGAACTCTAATGAGTACACTTTTTTTATTGTTGCAAAATAACAAGAGGGAAAATTATTAATATGTACATAGTTGCAAAAATATGTGAATACAAAAGTCAAATAAGCGGACCGTTTTGTTTATCATACAGAACTAATGAATTCCTAACTACTGTAACACACGAATAGGCCAACTCACTAACGTGTCTTGTTGATCTCAAAATCTACAATTATTAATTACGGTTTGTGTTCTTATACCACGTGTGTCCTTTTGAATGACCGACTGGATTCGCAGAGAGAGTATCACGTACATTTCAGGAGCCCTTGACCTTATTGACCTTCCCGGAAGCGCTCTTTTTGGAGTTAATGCAAATATATTTTAGGTATTTCAATCTTTCAAATAAAAAATAAGAATTATTTTTCGATCAGAAACATTAGAATTAATTTTTTTTATCGTTTTTCCGTGTATTTTTACGGCAATTAGAGGCGCACAGTTCGTTCCCATAGGAAAGCCGACAATTTGTTAATTTCACTGTACGTAAGACGAGCACATTTCTTTCTAATAAAAAAATTAATCAGGCACAAAAACAGAATAATGCAATTGTAGAGGGCGATGTTGGTGCCATATGATTATCCGAAGATGATATTTAGACAAATGGATGGTAGCTGGACCAGGGGTCAGTATAATAGGAGATGAATTTGACAAATCTTGTGGGTTAGGTCATTCGATAACAGATGAAAGACCTAATGAAGACTCTGCGAAAACACAAAACGATATGATCTTTAAACAGCTTTAAAGACTTTGTAAAGTGATGAACTAGTTTGCAAATTCATTTCTAGAAGAGTCGTCAGATTTGTAAAAAAAATATACTCCATTTAGGAAATTGTTGAACATGTAAAATAAGTAAACGAATACGAAAAATTTTGGTCCAAACAATACGAAGATCTTTTGAAGCAAATGCAAATGAAGCAGAACCTGCTTTTTATAACCAAAATCAAAATAACAACTTCTTATTTTTGCCGCAAAATAAAACTGGAAACGTCTTTGTCAAAGCTAAAGAACCGTAAATTTTAAAGTGATTGCGATATCTTTTCTAGACTTTTCATTTCTTTTCACAGTAGACAGTTTTACTTGGAATATTTCTTTATCCATAAAAAACAAACTTCTCCGTATTTATCTCAGGATGTTTCTTGAAATAGTGATATTAGATTGCTGCAAATGGGTTTACTTGAAACATTCTGCGATTTTCTGATCCATTTTCGGACGCATCTATCGTTGGTTGGGCAGCAATGGTTATTTCTAGGTCACAAAGTTGGGCAAAAATATTTAATGAATATGTAAATGATGTCATACTGCCTTACATAAAATCGTGCGTTGATAAGTATTCAAGAGTAAACATTGTATTCGATGTTAACTAACATGACTAAATGAATAATTTAAAGATTGTGACAAGACAAAGGAAAATTTTTGTGTCAGATAGAAACGTTTTGGTTCTTGTAGAACTCCAAGAGTTTGGAAGTAGTTTTCTCTGTGAAGGTGACAACGAAACGAAATTGTTAAAGTTTCTTGCTGACAAAATTGCTTCTTACGAGACTAATAAAATGTGTATCTTACTCATGGTGAAAATATTCGTTGCAATTTCAATAAGGATACTTCCTATCTACACCTTGTAATCACCAAGAAGCAGATACACGAATGTTTGTCCATGTTCGGCATGATTATGAAAAGTGTTTTAAAATGTAATTTTAGGTAGTTCTGAGACTGATGTAATAGTATCAAGAATAACTGCAATCGCAGAACTAGGTAGAACACATTGTTGATAGGTTATGGAAGGAATAAAGACTTGTTGTGGCTTCCTGTACGTGACATATCAAATGCGTTTGGTCCTTGTGTAGCTGCTCTTTCTTTCGTCCATGCATTCAGTGGATGTGACACTTTGTCGAATTGTCGTAGGGAAGGGAATAGGTCAGCTTGGCTAACAATGGAAGGTTTTTCAGATGTAAAGGACGTTCTTGTTGCCTTAAATATGAAGCGAGGCACTATGTGAATTGTTTGCCAGTAAGCAGCGGCATTGTGATGCAATTCCGTCTACAAGAAGTTCTTTTCCAAAGAAAAGAAAATCAAGGAGGAGTGGTTTGGGCTCAGCCTGATTCATGTATTCGACAGGTTCATGTACCAAGTCATGAACACTGGGGTTTGATGAAAGGAAGAATTAAAGACAGTTGGAAACCAAAATAGCTTCTGTAACTGCCGTTGCATCCTCGTGTCAGGAACGTTTGAAATACGGAGGCAAAAATCCAGTTGTGTTGGTAACTGTAAATGCTACCGTTCTGGCCTTCCGTGTATGGGTTGTTTAGGCAACTGTCGGATAATTATAAGATAAGCAACCTGTCTGTCAAATCAAACTTGGCATTTAAACTTAACAAAGAGTGTTATCACTTGTTAACTTGATGAAATTTAAAAAAATATTTTTTACGTATTTGCTTCAATTTTGGTACCGGAAAACAATATTTTTCTTCTTTTATGTATTGATTTGTCGTACGTGGGAACTGTTTTTTTTTACATTTTATCATTGGACTATACCTATTACATATCTATCATCTATCAAGGATTTACATTCCTTGTGAAGTTGCTTGAAAAAATAAAATTTGAAATTTTTGATTTTTTTGCCTGCATTTTGAAACCGGAAGTCACCTTTAGTTTCATTGATGTATTGTCTAGTCGTAATTTAGGAAGTGTCATTTGGTTTTTATCAATTGTTAAATTGCATTTTACATATAACACACCTTTCAAAGTATTTACGAATTATTGCCAATTTGTAATGACGCCATTTCCAAAATGTATGGTGGCCATCTTGAAACATAGATTTTTTTTCTGGCCAGCAGCGGATTTTTTATAAGTATCATTTAGTCAACCTTTATACCAAATTTCATGCTTGTATCACGATTTGCACAATTATGTCCATAATATCTCCCACTATATGAAATGGTGGTATAAAGTGTTAAAAATTAAAGGTTTTGATAGAATAAATTTCAGAGAAAAATGGATATTGAAAATTATACAGAATTTCGTAAGAGTTTTTCATTATATAAATATGGTAATTACCACTGCGCGAGCAAGCACTGCCCTAGTATATGACTATAAAATATTAATTTTGAAAATATGTGTTAATTCAAATTACATATTTTTTCACAGTGAATTATTATACAACAACAGATACAGTAATCGTGAAAAATGCCGTTATAATATAAAACATACATTAAGTTTCGTTGCGAACAATTCTATACTATATATATACATTTGCTCCTATTTCTGTTTTCAGTAAAACGATAGGAGTTGATTCACTAGTAATGGTGCGATTCTAGTTGTCTTATCTGATGCACTTGAATTTTCAAACAAAATCAAGATAGGATATCGTTATCATTGTTAATCAAAAATACTAATTGTTCTAATCGAGGAAGGAGATTATATCTTTCAATAAACCTCGAGCTCAGTTTATGATTGTGTCATTGATTTTGATTTCCTTCAGATAAATACTGTACTGTGACACCCTTCTCTTCAATCTGCTTGTTTTGTTTAAAACAACATTTTATATACTGTACATTTTTGATAATAATTTCATGTTCATGAAAATTTGCATATAGGCTATTTTTTACCTGATAAAATCAAATATGTAATAAAAATTTACCTTCATTTGCTACTTTTGGAGTAAAATGAGGTCGAAATTTTGGATATTTGCTCGAAATTCAGATATGTTGCCGTAATTTCTTTTTCGAAAGAAAGACATAACTTTTTTGTTATAAAAGATAAAAACATATTGTTTTTAGTTAAACAATCGGTCATTTCTTTATTTTATAAATATCTTTAAAAATATATGTAATTTTTTATTCAGAAATAACTCATATTTATCAAATGTTCATCAATTGAGGAGAAAACGTAATTTTTTACTGCATGTTTATCACAATTAAAAAAATCCTCTATTTACATTTTTATAAAATTTGGGTCAAATAATCTCCCTGCAAAATGAAACCAAATGCCTTTTTGAAAATTAGGGGTCCATGAACTCGTTTTCAAATTAAATCAGTTTGAATGATAAAAATCAGTCGAAAAATGCACCTCTTCCCGATATGTCACAGTTTGACGTCGCGAAAATAACAAATTACGTTAGCAACGTCATTACCTTCCCTGTAACTGTATCGTATGCCCTTAAGGAGTGGACCAACCTAATGTGTATTATGTCTAACAAGTTTGATCAGTCATTACGTTATGTAATAAGTATGAAAACAATTGAGCAGGGATGCAATCTCAAAATGAGCTAAATATCTAAATTTTAAATGGTCGTGAATGAAAAAAATCCTTTTTTCTATGGTTTTTAAGGACATCTTCAAAAAACGTAAATAATGTTTTCGAATAATCATAACAAAATTCAATACTATCATAATGTCAATTATTTTATACTGTTTTAGGAGTCACTTCTTATATTTTATAACTTTTGACATTTCCGAAATGCCAAGTATTTTCTTCCTAAGAAATAGATTACTTATAACTTCGTACTTCATTTGGCTTCTTTTTTTTAACTTTTTTTCATTCGAGCGTCAGTGATGATTCTTTGTAGACTTAAAAGAGGGACGAAAGATACCCAAGTGACAGTCAAACTCATAAATCTAAAACAAACTGACAACGCCATGGCTAAAAATGAAAAAAAAACCAAAAAGACAAACAATAATACACATGACACAACATAGAAAACTAAAGAATAAACAACACGAACCCCACAAAAAACCAGGGGTGACCTCAGGTGCTCCGGAAGGGTAAGCAGATCCTGCTCCACATGTGGCACCCGTCGTGTTGCTTATGTGATAACAAATCCGGTAAATAGTCTAATTCGTTAGGTCACATTCATGAAAGGGAAGGGGATTGTAGTTACGACGTAAGGAACATATCTGATATCATTTTTGAAACGGTTATTCCATAACGGTCAACCAACTCGTGATGGCGTCCGTAAAATTTGCGAAGGGATGATTTCAACTTTACAATTTAGAACTCTTGGTTTAATAACTTCCTTGTGAGCAGCAACTCGCGTCTGGCGTACAACATGTTATTCCTGGTATATTTTTATATAAATTGGTTCTCAGTTTTGAGTATATGTGTTGTATATTTTGTATGTCTGTTGTTGTCTGTTAGTTTGTCGGGTTGTTGTCTCTTTGACACATTCCCCAATTCCATTCACAAGTTTATGTATTTATAAAACTTCTGGAAATAAGATATTCTTCAAAACCAAATTTAGAAATTTGAATTTATTTAAGAAAATCAGGAAATCTTTGAGATGTTTTATGATATCAAAATAAGTCATTTTACAAGAGATCTAAATGAAGCTGGTGTGTTTCTCTCCAGAAATATATATGAAACATTCTTAAAAGTTGCATGCTACAGGGTTTCACTTCACATGGAAAATTTAGTATACAATATCTACCACGAGAACAGACAAATTCAACAACAAGTTGATAATATGAAAGAAACTCAAATAGAAAGATACATATAAGTAACTTCATCCAGATTATAGAAAAAACTTAGTGCTTAAACTCATATTGTAATTAGTTTATGCAATTTGCATTATACTTCAAGTGTGTACATACTGAGATTTGCAATAGATTTATGGAAAAAAAAAAGATGAACAACCCTAAGCAACGAATGAAATAGTCGATCTTTAAAATGTATTTTCAAATAGCAGCTGTGTATGGTCCAAGGACACAGTTATCGTCCTTTGGTTTTCGTTGTCTACGAATATAGTCCCTAGTGTAAACAGTGTATAACTTGCATGTTGTATTTGATACACTTTCCCAATTTATTTCCTGATTTCAAATGCATGACATATCAAGTAGGGGGATGTTAAAAAAATTTGGGTCCTGAATCTTTATGTCAAGTGGTGAATTGGTCCAGTTCTAAAAGGTCAAATTTTATCACATCTGAAGCTGTCAAACTGACTTTTACACCCCCTTAACACAGAATTGTCAATATTTTGAGTTAGAGCTGGTAGAAGTTTCTATAATTTTGATATTATTTGTCTCAGTGGTAGTACACTACACTGTAAAAATATTTTTGAGAAAAAGCAGGTGCGATTTTTTTAATTTTAATTTATTGTCTAAAAGAAATGCACTACAAAATAACTGTGTTCTCGGGCCATATATACATTTACTCATTACAACTATCCAACATTATTTTCAACTGTCTTGCGCAAGAATGTACAACTATTACATATTTTAAGTCAAGGCAATTAAACTTCATAAGTATCTTCTTCTTTTCACAGTAAATCATTTCAATTCATAGGGAAACAAAAATTCAGCAACAATCTTTTGATGACCAGTGCGCAGTCTAGATTCACGTATTGCTTTTCGTTTTATAAAGAAAGCAACTTGTTTGAACTTGTGCAAGTGTTTTCGGATGGAAAATCCTGATCCATATTGAATTAAAGTATAGCATTGGCATAGATAAAATTACTAAAACATTTCCTATCACGATCAGTTCGACATTTTATACCAAATTATTTACTCACTTATTTTTTATTTTTGCACAATTATTCTTTACAATAAATCACCCTATCTTTCTTTATTCTATTTCCCCCATTAATCTCTATAATTCTGTAAACCCGTTCAACACCGTCATACACTAGCGGACTAGACTATAATTGGTTTGTTTGATTTTCATTTAATTTATTTTGGTGGGGTTTGTGTTGCTTAGTGTTTAGTTTTCTGTGTTGTTTCTTGTGTACTATTATTTGTTTGTTTGTCTTTCTTATTTAAAGTGTTGTCAGTCTTTTTTCGATTTATGAGTTTGACTGTTCCTCTTGTATCTTTGGTCCCTCTTTAACAATGTAATAGATGCATTCTGCTTGGATAAGTTTGTTGCCAGGTTTCAGAAATAAAAGGTTGAAATGAAATAAGGATATTTAAAAATGGCCTTAACTGATGTACAGTAGTTGTCGTTTGTTTATGTAATATACAGTTGGGTGCAGACCAAGCATTACATGTAGACGGGCCGAAAAAGTTAACGCGGCGTTTACTCGCGTGCACTTCATGTAAACGCCGCGTTAACTGTGCGTTAACTCTGAAATTGCAGTAGACATTAAAATTAAACGGGCGTTTACTTTCGCGTTTACCTCCGCGTTAACGCAAAAACGGTGCGTCTTCTAATTTTTTAAAGAGTAAACGGGCGTTTACTTTGCCGTTTACCTCCGCGTTAACGTGGGAAAATGCGCGTCTTCTATTTTCGTAAAAATTAAACGCGCGTTTACTGTTTGTAGTAAACGCCCGTTAACGCAGATTGTCATCGTAACCTGGATACACTGACCTTAAATATGAAATGATAACGAACATCAAAATTAATTGACCAACTAGTCATTTCCGCTTGACATATTGACGATTACGGTTATTTAAAAATGTCACACATTTGTATTTAATTGAACAATAATTATAGTAAATTTCTTGTTCTTCGCAAATTATAGTTTAAGTATGTTTATTCAAATACATGTAATTTAATCCTCACCAAAATCAAAGTTTTCTCATCTTAAACAGACTGAATCGTAAAACTAAATTATTTGATATCATTAACAAAAACTGACAATATTTATCCTTTAACAAGTTATCTTATTCTATATAGAAGTAATTCAGTTATATTTTTATGCCATAAATGACCATATAACACAATAGACCACTTTCGAGTTCATCCGTCACCGGCAAAAACTCGTCAATTATGCACGCCTTTATGACGTCATTTACCAGATAGAGGGGCTCGCCTGTATCCCTGCACTATTTACGTTCATCAAGCGTCTAAGTGATCGTTTTTGTGCAGGATAAACTAGAAATAATGCTTGCTCTGTAGGTACTTACTGACAATTCCCTAATGACAGCAGTGGTGATTGTCTATTTTCAGAATTCAATTTGCCGAATAATTCGTACAATATAGAATTATAATTTTCCAACCACTCGCTCAACATTGTAAGGAAGTGACGACGCCCCTAAACGCACAGATGACGGTGATAAAGGCGCGTATAATTGATGAGTTTTTTCCGGTGACGGATGAACTCGAAAGTGGTCTATTGACAGCAATGTGTGTACCAGCCTGACGGTCATGACCTCTTTTTATTTAAAATATTGAATAGTAAGCAAAATTACATAGTTTTCATACATCAGACTAACTCGTAATACATAAATATAAATCAATTGCTTTAAAAAAGCAATTGTAGGGGGTCTTTCCCCCTTTAAAATTAATTGAATTGGGGGGGGGGGGGGGGTGTTTGTTTGTTTGTTTGTTTGTTTGTTTGTTTGTTTCTGTATGGGGTTTATATTATTGTTACCGGAAAAGGTTCATGTTTAGTTTGGAAAGTTTTTCTTTTATTTTAGGTACAGCGCGCGCGCCACATCACGTGACACGGGTTTATAATAACGAAAAGATAGTCTTTTTATTTCTCTTTAGGTCGGGACGTTGGACAGACAACATCTATAGAGATGGAATATACACAATGTAATTTCTTTTGTCATTGTAGGAAATTGACATCTTGTTGACAGTTCACGGGCAGTGCATGTTTTGGATTTAATTGATCCGGTGTAACTTTAAAACACATTTATTGATTATTTTCTGATAATGTACATTTTTCAGCACTTGTTTGTAACACAGATTAGTATTTCAATCTCGGAGCGGACATTTTATTGTAGGTTTTTACTGAGATTTACGGACCTAGCCAGCGATTTTTACGGCATTGCCATTTATTTTCTCTAGGAAAATTCGTGAGAGGTAGCTGCACCAAGTTTTTTTATAAACTTTTAGTACATGTATGCACTGCTGACTGCAAATTTTGAGGTCGATTGTACTTGTAGTTTCAGAGTACATGTGGATTTTTTTTTCAGAAGTGACGCAAGAACAATATTAAATTTCAATTTTTCATGAAACATGATTGATTGATCATCATCATGATTGATTGATTACTTACTTGACTGATTGATTGATTGATCATGATTATGATTGATTGATTACTTGATTGATTGATTGATTGATTAGTTGGTTGGTTGGTTGGTTGGTTGGTTAAACACGTTGGATAGGGTCAATTGAAACAGCGAAAAAGAAACAAAGAAGATATTGGACCGTATATTAAACACATGAGACGGATACATGATTGATTGATCATGATCATGATTGATTGATTGATTGATTACTTGATTAGCTGGTTGGTTGGTTGGTTGGTTGGTTGGTTGGTTGGTTGGTTGGTTGGTTAAACACGTTGGATAGGGTCAATTGAAACAGCGAAAAAGAAACAAAGATCTTGGACCCTATATTAAACACATGAGACAGAAACATGATTGATTGATCATGATCATGATTGATTGATTGATTGATTGATTGATTAGTTGGTTGGTTGGTTGGTTGGTTGGTAAAACACGTTAGATAGGGTCAGTTGAAACAGCGTAAAAGAAACAAAGAAGATCTTGAATCCTCTGATTGATTGATTGATTGATTGATCATGATCATTATTGGTTGATTGATCATGATCATGATTGATTGATTGATTGATTGATTGATTGATTGATTGATTGATTGATTGATTGATTGATTGGCAGGCAAACACACATAAAACTCTTCAAGTAGTGCCCCAAATCACATATGGACATGACCTTGACCTTTGACCTTGTGACCTTTGTCAAGGTCATTGCTTCACAATGTCATTGCAAAAAACACCCTATGGGTCAAGGACCTTTTGTTTAAGAGTTTTGCCCAATAATGGCTTTTTATAAACCATCAATGGGGGTTATGTCCCTTATATAATGGTAAAACCAATACAATCATAAAGTAACAAAGTTGCCCCTTGAAGTACTCAACATTTTTCACTGCTTAAATTTTCTGTATCTATAACCATTCAAGAATTATAGGGAAATCAAAGACATATGAAAATCTAAAATATGACCTTGACCTTTGACCTTGACCTAATTTTCTTAGTTAGGAATCAGGGGACTCAAATAAAAACATTCCAGGGTTATACGGTTAACGGTTTATGAGTTAAAAAAATATAGCGACAAATTTATTCCGTAAAGGTAGATAACTCCTATAAAATTTCATCGAATCGCTTCGATCCAAATACGCCAAAAATTACTGAGGATGTAACGAACAATTTGTGAAAAGAATTTTGTCGCTATCTTTTTTTGTTATGAAGGAGATGCACACACATGATAAACAGTGAATAGGGAGATAACTCTCACAAAGAAAATGGTTCGGCTTAGCAGGGTGAAATTTAAAAGCGCATAAACTATACGATACCATATGAGAAATATCTAAGCGACATATTGCGAAACAAACATTTATCGCAAGAAAAAAATTTGGCGGAAGAAAAAAAATAATAATAATAATAATAATAATAATCAGAACAAATACAATAGGACTTTCCACAGAAAAGTGGAAAGACCTAATAATATGGAAAAAACTGGAGTTGTCGTTCGTTTTACGTTGAAAGGATCGATAGCACACAACCTACATTCAGTTGTAAGTGAAGGGTTAAAAAAAAAAGGGGGGGGGGGGGGCTGCAAAACGGGGTCTCGGGATTTTTTTTTTTTTTTTTTTTATTAACGGAACAGAATGGTTAAAAAGGTTCTTTACAATATAAATCAATTGCTTTAAAAAAGCAATTGTAGGGGGTCTTTCCCCCTTTAAAATTAATTGAATTGGGGGGGGGGGGGGGTGTTTGTTTGTTTGTTTGTTTGTTTGTTTGTTTGTTTCTGTATGGGGTTTATATTATTGTTACCGGAAAAGGTTCATGTTTAGTTTGGAAAGTTTTTCTTTTATTTTAGGTACAGCGCGCGCGCCACATCACGTGACACGGGTTTATAATAACGAAAAGATAGTCTTTTTATTTCTCTTTAGGTCGGGACGTTGGACAGACAACATCTATAGAGATGGAATATACACAATGTAATTTCTTTTGTCATTGTAGGAAATTGACATCTTGTTGACAGTTCACGGGCAGTGCATGTTTTGGATTTAATTGATCCGGTGTAACTTTAAAACACATTTATTGATTATTTTCTGATAATGTACATTTTTCAGCACTTGTTTGTAACACAGATTAGTATTTCAATCTCGGAGCGGACATTTTATTGTAGGTTTTTACTGAGATTTACGGACCTAGCCAGCGATTTTTACGGCATTGCCATTTATTTTCTCTAGGAAAATTCGTGAGAGGTAGCTGCACCAAGTTTTTTTATAAACTTTTAGTACATGTATGCACTGCTGACTGCAAATTTTGAGGTCGATTGTACTTGTAGTTTCAGAGTACATGTGGATTTTTTTTTCAGAAGTGACGCAAGAACAATATTAAATTTCAATTTTTCATGAAACATGATTGATTGATCATCATCATGATTGATTGATTACTTACTTGACTGATTGATTGATTGATCATGATTATGATTGATTGATTACTTGATTGATTGATTGATTGATTAGTTGGTTGGTTGGTTGGTTGGTTGGTTAAACACGTTGGATAGGGTCAATTGAAACAGCGAAAAAGAAACAAAGAAGATATTGGACCGTATATTAAACACATGAGACGGATACATGATTGATTGATCATGATCATGATTGATTGATTGATTGATTACTTGATTAGCTGGTTGGTTGGTTGGTTGGTTGGTTGGTTGGTTGGTTGGTTGGTTGGTTAAACACGTTGGATAGGGTCAATTGAAACAGCGAAAAAGAAACAAAGATCTTGGACCCTATATTAAACACATGAGACAGAAACATGATTGATTGATCATGATCATGATTGATTGATTGATTGATTGATTGATTAGTTGGTTGGTTGGTTGGTTGGTTGGTAAAACACGTTAGATAGGGTCAGTTGAAACAGCGTAAAAGAAACAAAGAAGATCTTGAATCCTCTGATTGATTGATTGATTGATTGATCATGATCATTATTGGTTGATTGATCATGATCATGATTGATTGATTGATTGATTGATTGATTGATTGATTGATTGATTGATTGATTGATTGATTGGCAGGCAAACACACATAAAACTCTTCAAGTAGTGCCCCAAATCACATATGGACATGACCTTGACCTTTGACCTTGTGACCTTTGTCAAGGTCATTGCTTCACAATGTCATTGCAAAAAACACCCTATGGGTCAAGGACCTTTTGTTTAAGAGTTTTGCCCAATAATGGCTTTTTATAAACCATCAATGGGGGTTATGTCCCTTATATAATGGTAAAACCAATACAATCATAAAGTAACAAAGTTGCCCCTTGAAGTACTCAACATTTTTCACTGCTTAAATTTTCTGTATCTATAACCATTCAAGAATTATAGGGAAATCAAAGACATATGAAAATCTAAAATATGACCTTGACCTTTGACCTTGACCTAATTTTCTTAGTTAGGAATCAGGGGACTCAAATAAAAACATTCCAGGGTTATACGGTTAACGGTTTATGAGTTAAAAAAATATAGCGACAAATTTATTCCGTAAAGGTAGATAACTCCTATAAAATTTCATCGAATCGCTTCGATCCAAATACGCCAAAAATTACTGAGGATGTAACGAACAATTTGTGAAAAGAATTTTGTCGCTATCTTTTTTTGTTATGAAGGAGATGCACACACATGATAAACAGTGAATAGGGAGATAACTCTCACAAAGAAAATGGTTCGGCTTAGCAGGGTGAAATTTAAAAGCGCATAAACTATACGATACCATATGAGAAATATCTAAGCGACATATTGCGAAACAAACATTTATCGCAAGAAAAAAATTTGGCGGAAGAAAAAAAATAATAATAATAATAATAATAATAATCAGAACAAATACAATAGGACTTTCCACAGAAAAGTGGAAAGACCTAATAATATGGAAAAAACTGGAGTTGTCGTTCGTTTTACGTTGAAAGGATCGATAGCACACAACCTACATTCAGTTGTAAGTGAAGGGTTAAAAAAAAAAGGGGGGGGGGGGGGCTGCAAAACGGGGTCTCGGGATTTTTTTTTTTTTTTTTTTTATTAACGGAACAGAATGGTTAAAAAGGTTCTTTACAATATAAATCAATTGCTTTAAAAAAGCAATTGTAGGGGGTCTTTCCCCCTTTAAAATTAATTGAATTGGGGGGGGGGGGGGTGTTTGTTTGTTTGTTTGTTTGTTTGTTTGTTTGTTTCTGTATGGGGTTTATATTATTGTTACCGGAAAAGGTTCATGTTTAGTTTGGAAAGTTTTTCTTTTATTTTAGGTACAGCGCGCGCGCCACATCACGTGACACGGGTTTATAATAACGAAAAGATAGTCTTTTTATTTCTCTTTAGGTCGGGACGTTGGACAGACAACATCTATAGAGATGGAATATACACAATGTAATTTCTTTTGTCATTGTAGGAAATTGACATCTTGTTGACAGTTCACGGGCAGTGCATGTTTTGGATTTAATTGATCCGGTGTAACTTTAAAACACATTTATTGATTATTTTCTGATAATGTACATTTTTCAGCACTTGTTTGTAACACAGATTAGTATTTCAATCTCGGAGCGGACATTTTATTGTAGGTTTTTACTGAGATTTACGGACCTAGCCAGCGATTTTTACGGCATTGCCATTTATTTTCTCTAGGAAAATTCGTGAGAGGTAGCTGCACCAAGTTTTTTTATAAACTTTTAGTACATGTATGCACTGCTGACTGCAAATTTTGAGGTCGATTGTACTTGTAGTTTCAGAGTACATGTGGATTTTTTTTTCAGAAGTGACGCAAGAACAATATTAAATTTCAATTTTTCATGAAACATGATTGATTGATCATCATCATGATTGATTGATTACTTACTTGACTGATTGATTGATTGATCATGATTATGATTGATTGATTACTTGATTGATTGATTGATTGATTAGTTGGTTGGTTGGTTGGTTGGTTGGTTAAACACGTTGGATAGGGTCAATTGAAACAGCGAAAAAGAAACAAAGAAGATATTGGACCGTATATTAAACACATGAGACGGATACATGATTGATTGATCATGATCATGATTGATTGATTGATTGATTACTTGATTAGCTGGTTGGTTGGTTGGTTGGTTGGTTGGTTGGTTGGTTGGTTGGTTGGTTAAACACGTTGGATAGGGTCAATTGAAACAGCGAAAAAGAAACAAAGATCTTGGACCCTATATTAAACACATGAGACAGAAACATGATTGATTGATCATGATCATGATTGATTGATTGATTGATTGATTGATTAGTTGGTTGGTTGGTTGGTTGGTTGGTAAAACACGTTAGATAGGGTCAGTTGAAACAGCGTAAAAGAAACAAAGAAGATCTTGAATCCTCTGATTGATTGATTGATTGATTGATCATGATCATTATTGGTTGATTGATCATGATCATGATTGATTGATTGATTGATTGATTGATTGATTGATTGATTGATTGATTGATTGATTGATTGGCAGGCAAACACACATAAAACTCTTCAAGTAGTGCCCCAAATCACATATGGACATGACCTTGACCTTTGACCTTGTGACCTTTGTCAAGGTCATTGCTTCACAATGTCATTGCAAAAAACACCCTATGGGTCAAGGACCTTTTGTTTAAGAGTTTTGCCCAATAATGGCTTTTTATAAACCATCAATGGGGGTTATGTCCCTTATATAATGGTAAAACCAATACAATCATAAAGTAACAAAGTTGCCCCTTGAAGTACTCAACATTTTTCACTGCTTAAATTTTCTGTATCTATAACCATTCAAGAATTATAGGGAAATCAAAGACATATGAAAATCTAAAATATGACCTTGACCTTTGACCTTGACCTAATTTTCTTAGTTAGGAATCAGGGGACTCAAATAAAAACATTCCAGGGTTATACGGTTAACGGTTTATGAGTTAAAAAAATATAGCGACAAATTTATTCCGTAAAGGTAGATAACTCCTATAAAATTTCATCGAATCGCTTCGATCCAAATACGCCAAAAATTACTGAGGATGTAACGAACAATTTGTGAAAAGAATTTTGTCGCTATCTTTTTTTGTTATGAAGGAGATGCACACACATGATAAACAGTGAATAGGGAGATAACTCTCACAAAGAAAATGGTTCGGCTTAGCAGGGTGAAATTTAAAAGCGCATAAACTATACGATACCATATGAGAAATATCTAAGCGACATATTGCGAAACAAACATTTATCGCAAGAAAAAAATTTGGCGGAAGAAAAAAAATAATAATAATAATAATAATAATAATCAGAACAAATACAATAGGACTTTCCACAGAAAAGTGGAAAGACCTAATAATATGGAAAAAACTGGAGTTGTCGTTCGTTTTACGTTGAAAGGATCGATAGCACACAACCTACATTCAGTTGTAAGTGAAGGGTTAAAAAAAAAAGGGGGGGGGGGGGCTGCAAAACGGGGTCTCGGGATTTTTTTTTTTTTTTTTTTTATTAACGGAACAGAATGGTTAAAAAGGTTCTTTACAATATAAATCAATTGCTTTAAAAAAGCAATTGTAGGGGGTCTTTCCCCCTTTAAAATTAATTGAATTGGGGGGGGGGGGGTGTTTGTTTGTTTGTTTGTTTGTTTGTTTGTTTGTTTCTGTATGGGGTTTATATTATTGTTACCGGAAAAGGTTCATGTTTAGTTTGGAAAGTTTTTCTTTTATTTTAGGTACAGCGCGCGCGCCACATCACGTGACACGGGTTTATAATAACGAAAAGATAGTCTTTTTATTTCTCTTTAGGTCGGGACGTTGGACAGACAACATCTATAGAGATGGAATATACACAATGTAATTTCTTTTGTCATTGTAGGAAATTGACATCTTGTTGACAGTTCACGGGCAGTGCATGTTTTGGATTTAATTGATCCGGTGTAACTTTAAAACACATTTATTGATTATTTTCTGATAATGTACATTTTTCAGCACTTGTTTGTAACACAGATTAGTATTTCAATCTCGGAGCGGACATTTTATTGTAGGTTTTTACTGAGATTTACGGACCTAGCCAGCGATTTTTACGGCATTGCCATTTATTTTCTCTAGGAAAATTCGTGAGAGGTAGCTGCACCAAGTTTTTTTATAAACTTTTAGTACATGTATGCACTGCTGACTGCAAATTTTGAGGTCGATTGTACTTGTAGTTTCAGAGTACATGTGGATTTTTTTTTCAGAAGTGACGCAAGAACAATATTAAATTTCAATTTTTCATGAAACATGATTGATTGATCATCATCATGATTGATTGATTACTTACTTGACTGATTGATTGATTGATCATGATTATGATTGATTGATTACTTGATTGATTGATTGATTGATTAGTTGGTTGGTTGGTTGGTTGGTTGGTTAAACACGTTGGATAGGGTCAATTGAAACAGCGAAAAAGAAACAAAGAAGATATTGGACCGTATATTAAACACATGAGACGGATACATGATTGATTGATCATGATCATGATTGATTGATTGATTGATTACTTGATTAGCTGGTTGGTTGGTTGGTTGGTTGGTTGGTTGGTTGGTTGGTTGGTTGGTTAAACACGTTGGATAGGGTCAATTGAAACAGCGAAAAAGAAACAAAGATCTTGGACCCTATATTAAACACATGAGACAGAAACATGATTGATTGATCATGATCATGATTGATTGATTGATTGATTGATTGATTAGTTGGTTGGTTGGTTGGTTGGTTGGTAAAACACGTTAGATAGGGTCAGTTGAAACAGCGTAAAAGAAACAAAGAAGATCTTGAATCCTCTGATTGATTGATTGATTGATTGATCATGATCATTATTGGTTGATTGATCATGATCATGATTGATTGATTGATTGATTGATTGATTGATTGATTGATTGATTGATTGATTGATTGATTGGCAGGCAAACACACATAAAACTCTTCAAGTAGTGCCCCAAATCACATATGGACATGACCTTGACCTTTGACCTTGTGACCTTTGTCAAGGTCATTGCTTCACAATGTCATTGCAAAAAACACCCTATGGGTCAAGGACCTTTTGTTTAAGAGTTTTGCCCAATAATGGCTTTTTATAAACCATCAATGGGGGTTATGTCCCTTATATAATGGTAAAACCAATACAATCATAAAGTAACAAAGTTGCCCCTTGAAGTACTCAACATTTTTCACTGCTTAAATTTTCTGTATCTATAACCATTCAAGAATTATAGGGAAATCAAAGACATATGAAAATCTAAAATATGACCTTGACCTTTGACCTTGACCTAATTTTCTTAGTTAGGAATCAGGGGACTCAAATAAAAACATTCCAGGGTTATACGGTTAACGGTTTATGAGTTAAAAAAATATAGCGACAAATTTATTCCGTAAAGGTAGATAACTCCTATAAAATTTCATCGAATCGCTTCGATCCAAATACGCCAAAAATTACTGAGGATGTAACGAACAATTTGTGAAAAGAATTTTGTCGCTATCTTTTTTTGTTATGAAGGAGATGCACACACATGATAAACAGTGAATAGGGAGATAACTCTCACAAAGAAAATGGTTCGGCTTAGCAGGGTGAAATTTAAAAGCGCATAAACTATACGATACCATATGAGAAATATCTAAGCGACATATTGCGAAACAAACATTTATCGCAAGAAAAAAATTTGGCGGAAGAAAAAAAATAATAATAATAATAATAATAATAATCAGAACAAATACAATAGGACTTTCCACAGAAAAGTGGAAAGACCTAATAATATGGAAAAAACTGGAGTTGTCGTTCGTTTTACGTTGAAAGGATCGATAGCACACAACCTACATTCAGTTGTAAGTGAAGGGTTAAAAAAAAAAGGGGGGGGGGGGCTGCAAAACGGGGTCTCGGGATTTTTTTTTTTTTTTTTTTATTAACGGAACAGAATGGTTAAAAAGGTTCTTTACAATATAAATCAATTGCTTTAAAAAAGCAATTGTAGGGGGTCTTTCCCCCTTTAAAATTAATTGAATTGGGGGGGGGGGGGGTGTTTGTTTGTTTGTTTGTTTGTTTGTTTGTTTGTTTCTGTATGGGGTTTATATTATTGTTACCGGAAAAGGTTCATGTTTAGTTTGGAAAGTTTTTCTTTTATTTTAGGTACAGCGCGCGCGCCACATCACGTGACACGGGTTTATAATAACGAAAAGATAGTCTTTTTATTTCTCTTTAGGTCGGGACGTTGGACAGACAACATCTATAGAGATGGAATATACACAATGTAATTTCTTTTGTCATTGTAGGAAATTGACATCTTGTTGACAGTTCACGGGCAGTGCATGTTTTGGATTTAATTGATCCGGTGTAACTTTAAAACACATTTATTGATTATTTTCTGATAATGTACATTTTTCAGCACTTGTTTGTAACACAGATTAGTATTTCAATCTCGGAGCGGACATTTTATTGTAGGTTTTTACTGAGATTTACGGACCTAGCCAGCGATTTTTACGGCATTGCCATTTATTTTCTCTAGGAAAATTCGTGAGAGGTAGCTGCACCAAGTTTTTTTATAAACTTTTAGTACATGTATGCACTGCTGACTGCAAATTTTGAGGTCGATTGTACTTGTAGTTTCAGAGTACATGTGGATTTTTTTTTCAGAAGTGACGCAAGAACAATATTAAATTTCAATTTTTCATGAAACATGATTGATTGATCATCATCATGATTGATTGATTACTTACTTGACTGATTGATTGATTGATCATGATTATGATTGATTGATTACTTGATTGATTGATTGATTGATTAGTTGGTTGGTTGGTTGGTTGGTTGGTTAAACACGTTGGATAGGGTCAATTGAAACAGCGAAAAAGAAACAAAGAAGATATTGGACCGTATATTAAACACATGAGACGGATACATGATTGATTGATCATGATCATGATTGATTGATTGATTGATTACTTGATTAGCTGGTTGGTTGGTTGGTTGGTTGGTTGGTTGGTTGGTTGGTTGGTTGGTTAAACACGTTGGATAGGGTCAATTGAAACAGCGAAAAAGAAACAAAGATCTTGGACCCTATATTAAACACATGAGACAGAAACATGATTGATTGATCATGATCATGATTGATTGATTGATTGATTGATTGATTAGTTGGTTGGTTGGTTGGTTGGTTGGTAAAACACGTTAGATAGGGTCAGTTGAAACAGCGTAAAAGAAACAAAGAAGATCTTGAATCCTCTGATTGATTGATTGATTGATTGATCATGATCATTATTGGTTGATTGATCATGATCATGATTGATTGATTGATTGATTGATTGATTGATTGATTGATTGATTGATTGATTGATTGATTGGCAGGCAAACACACATAAAACTCTTCAAGTAGTGCCCCAAATCACATATGGACATGACCTTGACCTTTGACCTTGTGACCTTTGTCAAGGTCATTGCTTCACAATGTCATTGCAAAAAACACCCTATGGGTCAAGGACCTTTTGTTTAAGAGTTTTGCCCAATAATGGCTTTTTATAAACCATCAATGGGGGTTATGTCCCTTATATAATGGTAAAACCAATACAATCATAAAGTAACAAAGTTGCCCCTTGAAGTACTCAACATTTTTCACTGCTTAAATTTTCTGTATCTATAACCATTCAAGAATTATAGGGAAATCAAAGACATATGAAAATCTAAAATATGACCTTGACCTTTGACCTTGACCTAATTTTCTTAGTTAGGAATCAGGGGACTCAAATAAAAACATTCCAGGGTTATACGGTTAACGGTTTATGAGTTAAAAAAATATAGCGACAAATTTATTCCGTAAAGGTAGATAACTCCTATAAAATTTCATCGAATCGCTTCGATCCAAATACGCCAAAAATTACTGAGGATGTAACGAACAATTTGTGAAAAGAATTTTGTCGCTATCTTTTTTTGTTATGAAGGAGATGCACACACATGATAAACAGTGAATAGGGAGATAACTCTCACAAAGAAAATGGTTCGGCTTAGCAGGGTGAAATTTAAAAGCGCATAAACTATACGATACCATATGAGAAATATCTAAGCGACATATTGCGAAACAAACATTTATCGCAAGAAAAAAATTTGGCGGAAGAAAAAAAATAATAATAATAATAATAATAATAATCAGAACAAATACAATAGGACTTTCCACAGAAAAGTGGAAAGACCTAATAATATGGAAAAAACTGGAGTTGTCGTTCGTTTTACGTTGAAAGGATCGATAGCACACAACCTACATTCAGTTGTAAGTGAAGGGTTAAAAAAAAAAGGGGGGGGGGGGCTGCAAAACGGGGTCTCGGGATTTTTTTTTTTTTTTTTTTTATTAACGGAACAGAATGGTTAAAAAGGTTCTTTACAATATAAATCAATTGCTTTAAAAAAGCAATTGTAGGGGGTCTTTCCCCTTTAAAATTAATTGAATTGGGGGGGGGGGGGGTGTTTGTTTGTTTGTTTGTTTGTTTGTTTGTTTGTTTCTGTATGGG